>NW_025786471.1:0-15268 GCF_021130785.1 Homalodisca vitripennis
AAAAGACTTTTTTTTTTATAACTTTTTCATTTTTCCCCAAATTTTTTTCTTCTAGTTTAATTTTTTTCATGAAGTAAAGATTGAAAAAAACTTTTCAAAAACTTACCATTTTTTCTACGGTTCTTTAAAACCCTCTTGAAATTTAGCAAAACCCATCCAAAAAGTTTTTTTTTTTTTCCCCATAAAAATGCCTTTTTAAGGTTTGAAATTTTCCTCAAAATTTGAAAAATTTTTCATCACAATTTTTTTAGATTTTTATTCTTTCTTCTTTTTTTCTAGATTCTGTTGTAAAATCTTTAACTGCGTTTATATTCTCAAAATTTTTGTTTTATTTTCTTAAAACATTTTAATGGATCTTCAAATTGAATCTTTACAACAACATCAAATGGTTAATTCCTTTACTAACCCCGCAATTCTTTTTCCTTTAAAATTAAGGCTTTTTAACATTCGGATCAGTAAATAAACAATATCATGTTTTTAAATTTTAAGGTTTTAAAATTTGTTCTTTAACAACAACATCATGTTTTAAATACCAGGTCGAACACCGACAATTCTTTTCTTATTACCCAAACTAACATAATTCTTTTAACTTTGATCGCTTCAGTAATTTCATAGTTTTTTCGATGTGAGACATTAAAATTGGTAAATAATTTTTTTACCCCAATCAACTTCTTTTTCCAATTTTTTTATTTTACACAACTTCATTTGAATCATGAAATTTGCAAGTTTGTTATCTATTCTGTTTAAAATCTTCAATCTCGAAGCAAACATTCTAAATTTGGAAAGGTTTTGTAATACTTTTTCAAATTTTGTTATCAAACTCATTTCTAAACTTCAAAATTCAAACTATTATCTACATTTTGAATAATTTGTGTTCCAAATACGTCAAAAATATTTTGTAATCCATATTTATTAAGAAATTTTTTTTTGTTAAAATTCTTTTAAAATCTTTACCATTACTCAGTTCATTCAAAACAAAAAAACTAAAAACCAAAAATTGGGGGGATCTTTATATCTTAATTTTTAAAATTCATTGTAGTAAGCTTGATTTTTTCAAAATTTAATCAATTCTCTCGGTGGTTTGTCCTAAATTTTTCCATACGAACAAAAAAAAACGCAATCTTATCTTTTTTATAATAGCAAACCAATTTTTCCCATTCCCATAACGGTCTAAATTCAAAATTTCCACATTCAAATTTTCTTAATTTTTTTGGAAATTTATCTCTCATAAGTTTCCCTCAAAAATGTTTAATATTTTTGCAGATTTTTCCCAATTCCCCGAATTTTAAAGGTTTAAATTTTTTTTTAAATGTTTTTTTTTAGAAATTTAAAAGTTTTTTCATCTAATCCAGCCTGAAACATTTTTAACTCTTTATAAAAACCAATTTAAAATTTTCGAACAATGGGAATCACTTTTTTTAACGTTGGAGCAGTTTTACAAACAAAAGGGGAAAACTTTTTAACAACGGGAAATATTTTCTCCAAAACTAATAAATTTTTCAAAAGCCCCATTTTTGAGTTCTTTCAACTGATTTAAAAAAATTCTATTCTGGTTCCTTTATTGTTTTTTTTATTTTTTTCGGTTTATTGTATTGTTATTTTTTAAAAAAAATATTTACTTCGCCTTTTTTTAGTTAAACTTTTTAAATTGTACTAACGGGTATTTTCTTTTAAAAGGGATTTTATTTTTTTTTTCTGATTTTTGCTGAAATTTACATTCCCTCCATTTATATGTTAAAATTTCAATTCTCTTCGATTCCCTTTCCCTAGTTTTCTCTTCAAAAACATTGCCCAGTGTTGGAAGCGCAACAAATCTTTCCCTAAACTCATCTTTTGAAAAAAAAACTATCCATTGCCTTACTTGCAAAACTTTTTTCTGCGTATGTCTGGAATTTGTGTCCTTGTTTTGCTAAAAAATATCGTGTTCCAAGCAGCTTGATCTAATTTATTTTAACCAGTATTCCTTTTTTAGTCTTTTTTTTTAGTTTTGTGCCAGGCCCAGATACTGAAAGTTGGACGTGTAAATTTAAAAGGTAAATTGTTGATAAAATCATTCAAAAGTCCACTACCCTCAATCATAGATGAATTTTTGCCCGGGAAAACTGTTTTAAAAAAATTTTAAATTTCCCTCAGGTTTTTTAATCATTTTCAAACAAATTTGTTTGAAATAAAATCTTTAATCGCTTTCTTTTCGTTCAAAAAATTGTTTTTTTCCCCCTTCTCTTTAGCTAAAATAATTAAAATTCCATCGAGTTTTGTCAATCGCGATATATCGTACCAAACTTTTATCACTGTATTTTTTAACCAAACCTTTGATTGTTTTTCCCCAAATTGGTTTAATCAAATTGAGATATTTTTTTTCCTTTTCTTGACTTTGGTTTCTTAGTTGATGGTCATTATTTTTGTAAATTGAATCAATTTCCTAAAATTTCAGTATACTTTTTCAAGTCTTCTTCAAATATAAACCCTCTTTTGGAACATCAGTGCCCGTTAATAATCCCATAAACCTTGAGTTCCTTCATATGTTTTTTCATTAATAATGATACATTTGCTCAAAATTCACGGGCAAATTTCCAATCATAAAACTTTTCTTTTTTCTGTCCCAATACAAACCAAATTTGCTCTAGGAAAAAATTTTTTACCAATTTCACCAAATTTTTATATCCGTTTTTCCAGTTATTGGGTTTAACTATGGTGGTCTTCAAGATTCGAGGGCTAAATGGTGTTTTAAGATGGAAATTTTGGCAATTCAAACTCTTCTACTTCAATTCTGGAATCGAAATTCAGCAAATTGCGTACAACCGGAAACCCAAAATTTATCAAATTTGATTATCGTTTTAAAACATTTTCAATTTTGCCCCCACTTTTTTTGCAGATGTTACGGTTGATTAATTTTTTGAATAAATTCTTGTTCTTTTTACAATTCGAATCTGTTCTTTAAATTCTTTGATTAATTTCTTTTCCCGATTTGATAAATTTTTTTTGCTTCTTTGAATTCGTTGCCATTTATTTGGGAAAATTTTGAAACGTAAACGTGGAACGGGAAACGTAACACGAAACGTGAACACGGAACGGGGAAGTAAAACGTAACACGGAAAGAAAACGTAAAACGTGGAACTGGAAACGTGAACCGAAACGTGAAAACGAGAACACGAAAACGTGAACACGGAACGAAAAACGGAACGGGAACGTGAAACACAAAAAAGAGAACACGAAACGGGAAAAACGTAAAACTGAACGTGAAAATGAACGTGAAACCGAACGTGAAACATGAACGTGAACGTGGAACGTGAACGTAAAAACATGAAAACAACTAGATTATCACACGTTTATATTGGAAAATTTATTCAAATATTTGCCTTTTTTAGGCTTCAAATTTTAGATTAATAGTTAAAAATCCATAGTCTTCTTTCCAAATTTTTATCACACAATTCATTAAAGTGGTTAAAACTCATATCAGATCCCACATAATTGTTGTAAATCTTTCTCGAATAGTGATCATCTTGCTTAAAAATACACAACTTTATTCAAATTATTTCTTATAACTTGTTTATCAACCTTTGAAAAGCTTTGGGGAAAGATAGATCAAGATATGTTTTTGTGACGAGACATTACGAAATATTCTTTAATAACGTCCTAAATTTTCCAAAATACAATCATCAAAAACGATTAACGAATTGGGTTTACATTCGCTTAAGGGAAAACTATTCCTCAGAAGCATTATAAAAATGTGATATTTTCTTACTTAAGTTCTTCTCAATGTTTTCAAATCTTTCTTGTAATTTTTTATGGGCGTCTTGTTCTAAAGATTTACTAAAAACATACAATTGGAATAAGGAATCAACCTATTGTAGAAAAAAATCAATAATAAAGTTTTTTTTTCCACATCCACTTGAACCAACAATTAACAATCTGATTGGTTGATCTTTCTTATTTTCTTCAAACGTTTGAAGTTTTATCTGATCTTTTTGCTTTAAAAATTTCTCCATTTAAATAGAAGATTTTCATCTTGAAGCAACGCTTGCGAAAATGAAGCTGTTCAAGTTGACTTCAGAAAGCTCTAAATTAGTTTTAAACTTGGAACATCCTATACACTTAGAGGAAGAATCAAATTATTTTATCGGTTTAAGCGGTTTTTATTCTGACAATTTTGTAATAAATATTAGTGAAAGTTCTCCTTATTGTATGGATTTAGTGAGAAGAACAAAAAAAATTTTTGGGTTTAAACAAAGGATATTATACTTTCGATAAAAAAAAAATTTCCCCTTTAAAAATTATCTGAAAACATTAAACAATCAGAAAATCTTTAAATTTTGGGAACGAAAACAAGTTTGAAATGCAAAAAAATTATTCTTTTAATAAATTCAAATAAAATCCCCAGTAAGAATAATGTTTTCAGCAATTATTGTAGATTTGTTTAGGGTTTTGTTCAAGAAACTATTGAGCCAAATAGGTATATTTAGGAAATAAAACGCCAAAATTTAGACCGTTCGATGTAATTGAAGTGCACTGCAATCTCGTTGAACCTAGTTTTGAAAATCATCCGAACATTTACACAAAGAATCTGAAATTTTGTACACTTTTTTCCCAAATGTTGCTTATGGATCAAAAATCAGTGAAAAACCGAATGAAATCGATTATATTCCAAATTTAAAAAAAATATTAAAAGAATTCAAAAAAAACGTTCTGACTATACAAGACTCTGAGGGAAAAAATTTTTTAAATAATGAGGTAAAACAACAAATATTTAAGATTGTCGAAAGAATATGAATAAGGGGGGAACGAAAACGTTCTTACCTTCAAATTTCAAAAACGGTTGATAATGATGATAAATACCAATTTTTTACTAAAAGATAAGGTAGCCCTCGAGGGCCGCCTCACAAATATTTCACAAAAAATACGAATAAAGACAATGTTAAAGAAAAAAAACAAAAAAAGCTTTGAAAACATAGATTCTGACAAGGGTTATCGAATCGCGACTCTTTCAAAATCTTCATCCTGACCCTGTTTTTAAATGGGAAATTTGGGCTTTATTCTCGAAATATAAATTACTAGTTAAATTTTTTTTCTATCTAAATGGAGTCAGTTGTAGACCTACTCAATAATCAACTTTAAAAATTCAATAAAAAAACATATCTTTACGATTGTTGACGAAAAAAAATGTGATCTGGTTTAAGGCTAAAGACGTAGGCAAAAATTCTAGAATATGAAAATCTATGCAAACGATCAGAATAAACGTTGACGAAGATGATAAAAACTTCATTTTTAATCTAAATATAAGGGGGGCTATAAATAGCCTACCTTCAAACTTCCAAAAAAATTTTTTTCGTTAATGAATCTGGACTTTATCTTTAATTTTGAGGATGCATAAACCAGAAGCGAAATTGTTTAAAATTGGGTTACGAAAGAAGTTTTTTCCCAGAGTATTAGAAAATATGGCGAGTACAAACTTGAAAACGAAAATAAGCAGTTAAAAGATGAAATAAAAAAAGTTACAAATTAAAAAATGAAATGAAATCATTGAAAATAGAGAATCAAGAATTGCGAATGGAATTAATGAAGAAGATATGGATGTAAAGATTTTGATAAGAAAAAACACCCCTGTTTTTGTGTTAATTAAGAAGAATCACATGTGGGAATGCCTTATTACGATATCAGAGCTCAAAAGGAGAAATACCAAAAAGATTGAAAGAACTTGAAATTGATTACCCAGAAAAAGGAAATTTTATTAAGACATGGGAGATCCAAATAGTATAAATCTCTACAACCAAATGAAAGAATCTTTGAATATTTTATACAACGGAATCATTTTACTACAAATATGGCAGAATCTCGACCCGATTTATAGAATATCTAAATTACACGATGAAAATGTTTCTAAATTTTACTAAAAACTCTCGATTTATTATATTTTGTTTGTAAAAGTTTAGCATAACTAGGTAACCATTGTAGAATTTTTTTCATTTTTCACAAGGCATTTCGTTTTTATAACTTTCGCTGAAAAAATTTTTTTGCACATCTTTGCAAAAAGCATCTTTTCTATCTTTACTATACTGCCAGTTATTAAATTCAGAAATATTTTTAATTTCTTTAAAAAAAGTAACACTTTTTTTTCTTCTAAAGTTAATTTGTTCATTTTATCGTATAATTCCTTACATAACAGTCTTTTCTATTCTCTTTTGACACTTTGTACATTTCTTTTGAGACTCCATTTATATAGAAAAAATTATTACACGATGAAAATGTTAAACTCTTGAATTATGATATTTTGTTTGTAAATTTTTTTGATATTATTTAACCATTTTATAGTTCTTCCACATTCACATTGAGTATCTTCATAATATAATCTATGGTGATTCTTCTTTAACACCAATCTTTACAATATGAGTCTTTCTTATCTTCTACTATAGTGATCACTATTAAACTCTGAAATTTTTTTAGTTTCTTTACATTTTAAGACATTCTTTTCTTCCAAAGTTAATTTTTCTATTTTATCATATACAGCTCTTTATGATACTTCCTATAACAATCTTTACAATTATAAATAATTCCATCTTTTCTACTCTTTATCTTTATAAAATTCTTCAAAACCTTTTAATTCTTTGCACATTGAACATTTCTTTTGGGCCTCCATTTATATAGAAAAAATCTTTGACTTTCTCAATTCATATTCATAAAACTTTCCGGTTATTTCTTCATTATTTAAATCTTTTATACTATAAGTTACAGGATCTGTGTTATTAATTTGATAAATCACAAAGATTTCTCTTGACCAATTGTTCTTATATTTGTTCGAAAATGTTTGTTTTTTACTAACAGTTCTTACATGATCATTGACTTTAAATTTAGTTTTCGTGTGAATTTCTGGTGGAACATACTTAAAAACCGACTCTAATAACTCTTTTTCTGCATCTTTATCTACGTCTTTAGGCTTCATTTTGATTGTGCTATGAACAGTATCGTTATATTTCTTTACGTTTTTTGAAGAATATCGATCCATTTAAAGTTTTTATTAATCTCAAAAATTACTTTCATTCTTTTCATTTTGAGTTCTGTTATATCTCTCTACAATACTTGATTTCTCTTCGTTTTCAGTATGATAAATCTTAATGTTGTATTTCCTCAAAACATCGTTAAATTCTTTATTTTAAACTCTAAACCCTTATCTGTATGAAGAAAGTTTGGAGGTTTGTGATTGATCCTTTATGGATCTTTTACTATATCTTCGAAAGCTTTTGAAATATCCTTGCCGTTTTTTCTTTTGATAGCTCTTGACCAAGCATATTTTGAGAAAGTATCAATAACATTTAACATATACTTAAATCCATCATTTTGATCTGAATAGTTAGACATTATAACTAAATCTGATGCCCATAAATCGTCAATTCCTAATGTTATAATTTTTTATTTTTAAACTTTTTTCGTACTGGTGCATGAATTTCTCGAGCTTCAATCTCTATCTCATCTTTAGTCTTCAATTCTTGCTTAACAGGTTTTGGATTTGGATTCTTTATAAACTTACTCTTGTTTGTCTTACATTTTGAACATTTTGCAGCAATTCTATACAATCCATTTTGAGTTTGAACGATTTTAGATCTATATTTTTCGTTTTTTTCTTGCATTTGTGGCAGTGAATCAATCATCTTCCATTTACATGTCAAAGTTTCCAAGTTTATTTAACTCATCTAATATATCAGATTTTGCTTCATTTTATAGCCATAGGTACTGTATCGATCTTATTTTCTAGGACAATTCTCTTATCATCTTTAGCGTTCAGTGCCAGCTTGTCTATGGTAACAGTGTACCACTCATGTTTATAGCTTTTGATTTACTGTCATCTCCCTATAATTCTTCTTTATCTTCGACAACAAACATCTCTTCAAGTTTTCGATATTTATTGTTTTATTTACAACGCTTCTCTTGAATTCCTTGTACACCTTAACTGGGTTATTGGTTTTTATCTAGATTATTTGTACGAGTACATCTTAGACCTTTAAAACCACAAAATTCTTCTAATATCTACGCTATTTAATTCTATTCTTGAATTTCCCTATTACCTTCTTATTATTTAGTAGTGAAACATTCATGATCTTTTGGATAATCACTTGTATCAAAGTCATCTATATTTTCTTTAATAATTTTAAATGGATTTCGTTTCAATTCTAGAAAATAACTGTCTGTATCCATGTAACACAGATTCAAATCTGGAATCAAACTTCTTTAATTTGTTGTAATAAAAACTGTTACATTAGCAATTTTGAGTGGTCGAAGAACTGAAAATCCTATGTAAAATCGGTTTGTTAAATTTAACCTTTTGTTTGTACATGTGACTCGCTATTACAGTTGTCGTTCAAAGATGTTAAAGCATTTGAAATATGTTTTTCTTAGCTTGTTTCATTGAAAATTCTTCAATTCCAAGCTTAATATCACATCTGTTTCTCACATTTTCCATAGAAAATTTTCCAAAAACTGAGTTGTTCATCAGCTTATAAAAGTCCTTTTCAAAGTCGCTTGTAGCTTTGGTTTCTTCATGTTTGTGTTTAAAATCAATGTATTCTTTCATAAAAGGCTTCTGATCGAATGCAATAACTCTATTCAACATGTTTCAAATTCATTCCCTTGTTCCAAATAGAAACTTCAAATTTCTCGAATGAACCAACGTATTCCTTTTTATCCAGTAGAGTTGTTGCAAAGTTTGTTTTTAAAATGTTCTGGAGCAAGAGGTAAATCCTTGTGATGTTCGAGTACATTTGTTGGATAATCCAAGATCGGACTTCGAGAATATAGCCATAATCTTTCGTCGTCCAGTGAGTTCCTAACTTGTTTCTTGCCACTCTTTTTTGTATAACGTTTTAGGATCCATCCACTTAATATCACTAAACGGCCAGTTTTTTCATAAGGGACCGATACCCATAAAAGGTTGTTTGCATCGAGATAGAGAAAATAGTTTTCGGGCTGGTGTCTTTATCAAAATCTTTTAAATATTTGTTATTTGCTTTAAACATATCGTTTAATACATTGAGAAATGCCTCCGCGAATACCTTTTTCAATCATTAAATACATGTTATAATCGTTAATTAGCTGAAGCTCAATTTTCGTTAATTTTAACATAGCATCCCAAGCAAGACTAGGAGCAGTCAGATAGTGTGCTGGATCAAGCTTATAGCAATTCAAACAAATATTCCTAAAATTTTCAAAGATATCAGCGAGCAATAAAAATCTTGAATGTTGTACAAATCAGAATAATTTCCAGATTTTTCTCTTTTAATTTGTTCCAAACATTTAAGTAGTGCTGATAATCTTTCTCAGATATGCTCTCATCTGTCAAGAGTGAATAGAAATCTTGAATTTTCAGCTCTTCTTTGTAATCAAGTTTTTCAATACTATCGATAAATTCATAGGGAAATATTCCTTTTCCTGACAATATTTTTAAAAATCTCTTCTTCGTCATTTGGCTGTCTTTCTATTATCTCATTCAGTCCATCCTGTATAAAATGATTTGTATGTTTGAAGTCTTCTTTCTTTAAATTTTTCGCTAATTTTTCGATAGATGACGCATGAATCTAAACGTGTCTACGAAAGAGAATTTTATGAACTTTCTAGGTTTGTCACCATCAAACTCATACCGTATCCAGAATTTACAGAGTAATTTATATATCGTTCATCGGTGTTTGCAATCAAATCAACATTACCGTATTGTTTTGCCAATTCTTTTATGTACAAATGGTATCGTAATTAGACATATTGTGACAGAAAACGGGAATATTCTGAGGAAATTTCAAATTCAGATTACAAATTCTATGAGCTGCACCTCGAAATTTTCCAGTCAAATGACAGTGATCTCTGCATTTTTTGAATGCATCATAAGCAGAACTCCAATTATCTGGTAAAAACCCTAAAGTTTTTTCAGTGTCTTGATACGATATTTCTTCACAAATGTGGCAAAGATTTGAATTTTGATACGAAAATTTCTTTCTTCGTCAGTCAATTTCATGGGCTTCATGTTCTTTGAATTATATTTTTTAGCTATGTACTTCGATAATTTATTGAGTTCTTCAAACAATTTTGTCGGGACGTTTTTCAAATCTTCTTCATTTTTGGCACGATAACATATCGGTTTGTACATGCGATTGGTCACATTCGACACTAAATATAGAGTAAAACCATAAGGAATGTGCCTCTGAATCTGGTTGTAGTCGATCTTTGTGGATTGTTCTTGCATGTCGGAATTTTTTCTAATATGCTCTCAAAGTCCATATAAATTACGTACGGATGGTTAAATTTCTTTTGATAATTAGTAAATTTAGTTGTTTGACTGGAAATGGCATAATAGGTTTGATACTTCATGTTGCTTGCAAATTTCTAAATGATCTGCTAAATCTCCAGATTTGTAGAAATGGCTTAAAACATCTTCTACATAGCAATTTTTTTATGTTCGTGTTTAGATAACTGAGAACTCACTAATCTATTTAAATCAGTTATCAAAACAAAATGGGATTTGTCTTCTTGTTTTACATACAGTAGATCAATATTTAATTCTGCATCATATTTTTCAGAAATTTGTAACGGAACAACCTTAATACTTTCATCAAAACTGTAGACATTGATAGACATTTTTGGATATTTGTACTTGGAATTGTAACTTCGTTTCTCAAATAATTGTATATCTTTTAAGGACATTGGATACTCGAAACCTGAAAAATATCTCGTCATTTACAAATTTTTCATATTGTTTTGATCTTTCGCACTCTCTTTCGGGTTTTTCAATAGCACATCGGATAGAATAAATAAAGCAATAATCATCTTTATTTTTGATATTTATACAGCTTTTATATCTTTGATTTTCTTTGGCAAATCGATATATGATCCTGCGTTCATCATTTCGTGTTTGTTAAGGCTCAAAACTAGTTGTTTGCAGCTTTTAAATGTCCATCCAGAACCCTTATTTGGATGATTTGTCTGTTCTCGATGTGTTAATTTATTAAATTGCTTAGTAATAAAGTCGTTTACGTCAAATATTTCGTCTGATTTTATAGTAAGTACATTGGACACGTTTGTGTTTCACCGTTCACTAAAGTTCGTTCGTATTCGCATTCTAAAGATAAATAACCTTTCATATTTTTAACGGTTTCTTGAAATTTTTTATTAAACTTTTATCTCTGGCCTCATAATTGATAGATATTTGTAAATTGACATGAACTTATCGTTTAAATTCGTTAAAATGTATTGCTTGAAAAGACCGTGTATTGAGGATAAAACTTCTACATCTATGATATTTTCAGGTTTTTCGTTAAGAGTTTTATCAATTTCTTCGATCATTTCAGACTTAGTTTTATCGTTTGTTTCTATGGACAATTTTTCAGCGATTGATTGAATTTTTTCATCATTAAATAGGTCGAGATTTTTCTTTTCAACTTTGAAATTTCTCTTAATTACGTAATTTCTCAATATTAAACATGTTTTCGTGACCATTGATTTGATTCTCTTTAGCCCAAGTCCTCAAATAATTTAGTTCTTTTTCATAAATATCTTTATTTTTCAGATGATTCTTTGAATTATAATGCCTGTTGTAATGATGTTCAAAAACATCTTTTTGCAGTATGGGCACTCTATCTTTTTCCGCTCCATATTTAAAGAGTAAAAATTTGTAAACTAAAATTTTGAGAAGTGGTGATTTTTGACACAAATCAGCACAATTTCTGGTCAAATGTTTTCAGATTGTTCTATTTATTGTAGAAAAATCTTTTAACTAAATTTAGTTAAAAGATTTTTCTATAATAAATGGCGGCGCTGTTACAAGAGTTGAATAAGGTTGGTGAACTAAGATTCAAAGAATATAAGAAATTAGTGGAATTGGAAGAAAAAAAGAGATATAGAATCTTGAATTTGGAGAAAATGAAAGATAAATTCGGGTTTACAATAATTGCCGAGTGGGAAGATTGTAAAGTACACTTGCCGAACAGATTTTTGACTGTTTTGGATGAAAAAAAGATTAAAGAATTAACAAAAATGAAAAATTACACTTGGTTGTTACTGGAAAGAAGGCTATTAAAGATAAAGACTGTGTTACAATTAACTTTGTAGAGTAAAGATTTCGAAGATTTTTAGAGCTTAAGAAAGTAGAAGCAAACAGCTATAGATTCTGTAATTTTTCATTCGTGAGTTCAGATTCGTTTATTGTCCTTTAAACAGTATTTTTATTGATTTACCGTCTGTCCCAAAAGTGAGCTAGAACCGCCTTACTATTTGATTTTACAGATTCGTTTATTGCCCTTTAAACAGTATTTTCCCTTTGATTTTCTGTCTGCCCCAAAAGTGCGCCAGAACCGCCATATTCATATCTATATATATATATACATTCATATATTTTGTATAAATGGCAATAGCCTAATTTAATTTCAATAGACAATGAATGAAAAAACGTACTTGCTCCGCCGGGACTAGAACCCGGATCTCTCACTTACTGGGTGAATGTGCTACCATTACACCACAGAGCCCTTACTTTTTACGATTGAATTATTTTGTATTTAGCCGTATCTGTCGCATATGCGTTAAATAACCAAACTAACATATGATCTACCTGGACTTATTTCTTATTTAAGGACTTCTTTAATCTAATCTTCCTTTCTGGGAACAGCTGCAATGTCGAGCCAAGAAGTTCGGTGGCTCATTCAATATCAACGCGAGGGGTCATTTTAAAATGTTGTTAAGTGGAAAAGTTCGTAGGCACAACTCCAATGAACAATAGAGCCATCATGCTAAACCGTCAGATATAATTTTAATTTATTTAAACTTTATTTTGGCAATAACCCGGCAAGTCATATTTTTATTTTAATATCCAAAAGTGATCCTTGTAGATATTTTACTTATAATTAAACTTATAAGTAAACTTTAAAATATCTAGTATTTATTAGTACTACCTCAGTGATCTCCTATGTGTTTCGTCCATTTGCACAAGGTTGTTCTTGAATAAATGGCATATATTGAAAAAACTGCTGAGTGGACAAATATGAGTTTGGAAATTTATATTCAAGAATATTGTACTTGATAATAGAAATATGCTTTTATTCCTATTGAAGTGTAGACTTTATATGTGTACGAAAATACATGTGTACGTTGAAATAAAACATTCTTGCAATATATTTACACAATTAATAACCCGTACTATAATCCTGGAGAAGCAAAACAATGTAAATGGGTTACTGTGTGTAAAATATTAAGCCCTTAATTGCCCAAATACATGTGGTTTGAAACACACGAATTATAATATTGCAATAACTATTTATTTCCTTACATGATGTTTGATGTCCATACAAGGAAGATAATTAATCATTATTAATTTGCGTACAGTTATTAATTATTCGCACGAGTACTGTCACATAATATACACTCACAAGTACTCTCATACTGCACTGTGGTGTTTTATTAATAATTTGTGTAGCTATACATATTTATAGAAGTAAGATTCAGACTAAATGGATTATTAACTCCTCAAGAAAGCACTAAGGACTATTTTGTATTAAAATAAACTAGTTATTTAGAAATTAGTTCAGGAATTTTCATATTCTTATTTTGCCAATTCTGCTCATGTTTAAATTTTATCTTACAAAAAACGGTATTTATGCAGTTATCACAAACATCCCTTTTAACTCTCTCAATACTTCATTCTTTCAAGAGCACGAAACTCTTTTCAGCAATATGTTAAAAATATTTATCGTTAAAAAACATTTTAACTGTCAGTGATAATATACCAGATCATATTTTCAAACGTTACCATTAAATTGTTTCCATCCTATGTAAATTTGGTTGATATATACCTAATTATATTAACGTATACTTATTAACGACTAATGCAATTGATATGTCTAATGCAACAAATTTGTATGTAGCGATAAAGAGATTTGGTTCATTTGATATAGACCTACTAATTTAATTTGCTGCAACTGCACATTAACATGACACTGTTGAGTGTGTTGCTTTTAACTATTACTTTTATATTACATTTAGACGTCGCAAATTCACTGTATTTACCACCAAGCGAAAGAAAGCTGTGCACAGTTTATGTTTTAACTTCAGAAAATTTATATTACGACTATTTTGTGAAGGGAATTGTAAGAATTTTCTTGTAAACAACAAGATTTTTTGGTCTATAGCTGAATTATTTCTCAAGATATTCTGCGTAAAAGTAAGCTTCGCTCACAATCAGCCAAGATCCATGAAAAACCATCATCGAAGTCTAACGCATTTACGTATAATGAGTTATACTATGCACACTACGTGTCGTATCAGGCTTCGCTGAGGTTGTAACCTCATTTTATCCTCAAGATGTCTTGTGGACAATATACAGAGAGCCTTACAAAAATAGAATTCACACAATATACGCATGTTTGAACTCATTATTGTAGTAATATTGTTGCTGCATTTGTTAATATTTCACACGCTTATATGTATTATGAGTATATTGAGTATTTTTTAAAATGTATTTATTCTTTTAATATCTCGTTTGCAATCAAGGTAGCACGCACACTACTTGCCGTAGCAGGCTTCGCTGAGGTTGTAACCTCATTTATATTCTTAAGATTTCTTGTGGACAGATAGACAGAGAGCCTTACAAAAATAGAATTCACACAAATATAGCATGTTAGAACTCATTATTGTAGAATATTGTTGCTACATTTGTTTAATATTTCACACGCTTTATATGTATTATGAGTATATTGAGTTTTTTTTTAAATGTATTTATTCTTTTAAATAGTGCAATCGTTTATAATGCAAGGTAGCAATCGCACACTACTATGACGTAGCAGGCTCGGCATGAGGTTGTAACCTTCATATATTCTCAAGATTTTTGCGGAAGATAGAAGAGAACCCTTACAAAAATAGAATTACACAAAATAACGCAGTTAGAACTCATTATTAATATTGAGAGCATGTGTTAATATCAACTTTATATGTATTATGAAAATTGGAAATATTTTTTAAAAGTATTTTATCTTTTAATAACCGTTTGCATAAGGTTGCACCGCCCCCTACATGACGTACAGGCTTCGCTGAGGTTGTAACCTCATTTATCTTAAGATTTCTTGTGGACAGATATACAGAGACCTTACAAAAATAGAATTCACACAAATTAACGCATGTTAAACTCATTATTGTAGAGTATTGTAGATGCATGTGTTAAAAATTCACGCGTTTATATGTATTATGGTTATATTGAGTTTTGTTTAAAAATGTATTTATTCTTTTAATATTCGTTTGCAAACAAAGG
>NW_025786472.1:0-13963 GCF_021130785.1 Homalodisca vitripennis
TTTTCCCTATACAAGGTGAAATTTCTAAATTCAAATTTTAGAAAAAATTTCATGTTTACCAATCACCGTGGTTTAGCGAGTTATCAAGCGAATGAAGAGATCAACTAGGTGTGTAGTAGAGCCATGTAACAATGGCTTGCAGTGGCTGTTACCAATCACCTGGTGAGCGAGTTAAGTCCCAGCGAATGAAGGTTTAAATCCTCCGTGTTTCTAGACCCTGAACAATGGCTTGCAGTGGTGTTACCCAATCACCTGGTGAGCGAGTGAGTCCTAAGCGAATGAAAGAGATGCTAATCTCGTTGGTCACTAGAGCCCATATAAATGGCTCAAATGGCTTTACCAATCACCTGGTGAGCGAGTGGTCCTAGCGTATGAAAGAGATGCAATCCCCATTGTGCACTAGAGCCAATTTAAAAATGGCTCGCAGTGGTTACCAATACCTGGTGAGCGAGTTGAGTCCTAGCGAATGAAAGAGATGCTAATCCTCCGTTGTGGCATAGAGTCCCATATTAAATGTTTTGCAATGGTGATTACCAATCACCGGAAGTAGTGAGTCTAGCGAATGAAAGATGCAATCCTCGTGTGCACTAGAAGCCCATATAACAATGGCTCGCAATGGCTGTTACCTCAAATCACGGGAGCGAGTGTAGTCTAGGGTGAAGGAGAACGAGTACAATCCTCACGTTGTGCTAGAGCCCATATAACAATGGCTCGAAGTGGCTGTTACCAATCACACATGGTGAGCGAGTGAGTCTAGCGAATGAAGGAGATAGAGTATAATCCTTTGCTTTGTGCCATATAAACTTGTCAGTTGGCGTTACCAATCACTGGTGAGCGAGTGAGTCCTTGCGAGTAAAGGAGATACAAACTAGCATTTATGGAGACAGTTTGTCTGTTCTGCTGTCTGAAAGTTTTAAACCAAGGCTTGATTAATACCTCAGTGCACGCTATCTCATTACATGTTTATCACCTATTTTCATTTGTGTTTCATGTTTGCTCTTTCCAACGTAAACACGATTTAACAGCGGTAAATAAGTCTTTTATTGTTTTACATATTCACTTTATTCCCTATTAATAAGTATTTGTTATTTTCAAACAAACGAAAGAAAGTTAATATAATATATACAGACTATGTAGTTATGATATAGAATTTGGAATTGTTGATTTAAACCATTAAGTAAACCATTGAAAATCAATTTTATCATTGAACTATAAATATTTTTTCATATAGATTTTTTATTTAACCAATAATCTTGAGAGGTTTAATTAATTTAAAAACCTAAAAACCATAATTAGGCAAGATTTTTGAAATTTAAATTGTATTACAAAATATTATATTAATTATGAGGGATTTGCCAGTTATAAAATATATTTAACATAAAAATTAACATTTATTTGATTAATTTACTGTTTAAAATGGTAAATAAATACATAAAATGAAGGTAAAGTAGATTTATAAGGATATCAATGAAATTAACGGACTTTGTCCATAAAGTCATTAAAGCTATAATGTAGGTTTTTGTACTCTGCTCTGTAAACCAGGATTGGACACGAATGTAATTTTTATCTTTTCTTTTACTTTCTTTTAATTTGCACTGGAACATAATGGACTTTGCGTATTTAGTGTTGAAAAAATATTTTACTTATTTTTTTAAAATTCGCACATTTTTCAAATTAAATTTTCTCGTGTTTTCATAGGTTTAGACACTTTAACTGGAGAAAACTATGAATATGATGTATAGGCCATAGTTTTTATATGTGGTTTTTTTTTTTTTTTTTTAGGTTTTGAAATGGCCTATTTTTTAAATATTGTCTTTACTATTTGGTCTATAGGTAGAAAGTTAGGCAAATTAAAAATTTTCCCTAAGGTATTTGCTCTTTATTTCTGAATAAAAGGGTTTTTGTGTTTAGTAAAGAGTTTTAGTGTTTACATCCGATTTTGCTCTACTGTTTGTAGGAATGATCGTCCCAATAATATAATGGGCAGATTGCAATGCTTTTCATGACGTACATTACTCATTGTTTTATAATTGTTTAAGTTTTTGATATAAAGCAAAGAATAAACCCTTTTAATAAATCTTAAGGCTCATTTTTAAATATGTAAATTGATTCTTATGATATTCTTTTTTAAAATTAAAATTTTTACAGGGGACACAATTTCCCAAACCAACTATTTTTATACAGTATCAGTATTGCTTTTAGGTCTATGATCTTTAACAGTAGGAAGTTTTAGAAATAATTTTTCCACTTGACTAGGTTTACCTCTCAAGGAGACTTTTTATAATGTATCATTAATAAGTTTTGTCTAATTTTTACTGAAACCTAATTTTTCAATTTGTCAATTAAAATCTTAAATATTATTAAAATTTTTTAATAACAAATTAACTTTTATAAATTTTTAATTTATCTGTAGTCATTTCATAGAGAATGAACTAAATATGCGAGGGAGGGCATAGTGAGTAAACTAGGGAAAGGCAATGTTTACATATCAAATGTAAATTAACACTTTAAACGCTGGAAGAGAAGCTAGTTTATGTCACTAAGCGTTAAGTCATTTATATACTTTTTGGCTTGCGGGCCTGACACGGAATTGATCAGCCTCCCTATATGAAATAATAAAATTATTACTTTAATGTAAATGGCTGTGTAAAACTCATTAAGGCAATAGTTATGTCAGTTTTTTCTCTTATATTAATATGATTGTGTAATTCTTTACATAATAAATACGTATACTTACTTGTAAACACAATAATACATATAACAAGCCCAATTATAGGGTAGTTTTGTAACTATAAACCTGTTGGTACATACAGATTCAAGTGGTAAAGAGAATTAAAAAATTGGGTTCATAAGAGATATTTAAAAATAATCTTTAGTTTCATCAAGACATCGTAAAAATGTTAAGTGTAAGTGGTTTTTTCTCTACATACTTTTTCCATTTTCTTTAGAAAAATCTTATATTAAGTAAATGTTAATAAACATTAGCCAAATTAAATAAAATTTATCCAATTAAAATACTAAGTCTATTTTTCCAAATAACAATATATAACTGGATTTTCTCTTTTTTTTTAAGTTTCTATAAGTTTTACAATAGAATTCAAATTGTGTTTAAAATGGCAATATTTATTAAAACAGTTATTATTTATTCACCAATAACAAGTTGTAGGTTCAATCTATATGGAACCCTGTATTTTAAACTAAATAATAATAAGGAAACTGGCATCTCCACCAGAAAGTATCTAAAAAATAGATGTACAAAATCAAATTTATGTTTCTTAGACAGAAAAAATAATAGTATTAATATTATAAAGTAAATTTAATTATAAACTTAGTTTTTTGAAACATTTAGTAAGGTGAACAGTAAAAAAATGTATAAGCTGACGCTAACAATTAGGGTTATATTTAATTATTTTGAGTCATGATTAGTGTGAATGAGAGGATTTTCCCAAATCACTATATGTTAGCTTCGAACTGCTGAGGGAAGTTCCCTACCTACATCAGGGGAAAACCTTCTGTAAGAGTCTTTTTATCACGACATGGAGAAAATATGATGAAATTTCCAATATGGTTTTGTTTTAATGATTATGATTCCCGCAGAAAAGATAATTTTTTTTATAATTGGGGCAATTAAATTTTTATCCTAAAAAATGGGGGGATTAATTGGGGGGAAATTGGAGTTTCTCCCCAATCACAATTAAAGTTGGTATAAAAAGATTCTATTTCTAAATTGGGTTCCAGGTCTTTATGGGTATTTAAATGCCCAACAATTTATGGTCATTTAAATAAAAACTTTTAAACGAATAATAATTGACGAGATTTAGTTTTTTTTAAAGACCATTACTTACTCACAGATGTTGGGGGAAAAATTCATTTTTCATCATAAGGGTCCGAGTAAATCCCTGTGGGAGGCTATGTGGAATTCCTATTGAAGTTTTTTACTTTTTAAATGATTTTCCCCCAAACAACATTGTCAAATATAAGCCCAAGAAAAATTTTAAAAAAAGCTCAGTCAAACCCCTGGAGTATTGAAAGCTTAACTGAGTCTTTAATATAAAAATGAAGCTTTAGTAAAATTCGGGTCCGAAATCTGTTTTTTTTCTATAATAGCGGGGAGAGATGACAGAAATGGATTTTGCCCCTCCAGTGATAAAAAATTAAAAAGGGAAAATTCTTCTTGAAAAATTTTTATAGACCAGAAAAAAAAAAAAACATTTACAAACATTTTTTAAAAAATTAAAATTTTCAATGTAAAAATGTTTTTAATCTCTACCAAAACGATTTTACTTGATAAATAAATAGTAATAATTTTTTAGTTCTTTTTTATTACAGATAAAAAATTGAACAAATTAAAACACAGACTAATGTAGCGCATGTCCAATTAACAAATTTCAGACATTGGGAATATACGCAGATATACTACACTTAGGAAAGATCTTTAGGACTTAATAGCATTTAAAACGATGGGGGGATTCAGGAAAAAAATATGTCTAATGATCATCCTCCAAGTGCATGGTATGTATTACCTATCTTATAAATTATTCCCCTTTAAAAAAGGAGTTTCAAAAGGGGGGGAAAATAAAAAAGGGAACGTCAAAATTAAATTTATTTTAGCAATTATTTAAAATTAAACATTCTAAAAATAATAAATTTAAATATTTTTTATTTATTTTATTTTCAAAACTAAAAATTTTTTTTACTTTTTTTTTTTCTTGCCCTTTTTTTTTTAAGGTTTTAAAAAAAAATTAATAAAAATTAAAGAAAAATAAAAAAAATATTTTTTAAGGAATTTAGAAAAAAATTTAAAATCTTTTTTCCCTTACAAAAAGAATTAAAATATAAAAATTTTAAAAAATTGTTTCCACCTTAAGGGGATTTTGGGGACATGTGGTTTATTTTTTCCCCCTTGGGCAAAAGCCAACCCTCCCCTTTTTCTGTTTAAGAAAGGGGGTTTTCCCTAAGGAATTCGGTTGATTTTTTAATTTTTAAATCAAAAAAAATTAACTTTATTAAAATATTTTAAGAAGGTTTTTAAGAATTAATTTTTTTATAAAAAAAATAAAAAAACATGGGGAAATATAGGAACCCAAATTATGGTAAATTTTTTTTTCATACCCAAACAAATTTAAGTGATATACCTTTGTTTATAGTTACGGGTAACGATATTTAACACCCTTTTAAAAAAATTTAACAAACACGTACGTAGAAGAAATTACTAGTAAAATGTTCCCACAAAATTTAAAAAAAAAGCATGGCCCGTAAGATTTGACAAAAGGGAAAATACCCGTAATGTAAAAATCTTTTTTTCTTTCCCCAAAAAAAACACCCCACTTCCCCAGCCCTCAGACAACCCCCGTAACAATTCCCTTTAAAAGTAAAAAAAGGGGAATACGGATGGGGTTGTTGGGAAATTTTAAAAAAAAAACAGGGGGAAGAACACCATGAGTTTTTAAAAGACACCCCAAACCCCAGTTCAGGGGTTTAAAAACTTGGATTCAGTGGGGTATTATTTTTTTTTACATATTGCTTTTAAACCAAGAAAAGGAAAACGGGAATCCAAATTTGGTAGTACTTTTCATTTTTTTTTTAAAAGTTAAAAAAAAAGGAAATTTTACACATCCCCAAAATGGAAACTTCCGGAATCCCCAAAAAAAAGTGGGTTAAACTTATTTTAATGGGGGGCGGTTTTTTAAAACGTATGGGGAATTTGGAACTTACGTTTTAAAATGAATTTATTTAATTCCATAAAATTTTCTTTTAAGAAAAAAAAAACCCCAAAATGTTTTTAAACTTTATTTGTAAGCCTTTATGCGTAATTGGTTTTTTTTAAACAAAAAAAGATTAAAATTTTTTATTCTTTATAAATTTATTTTTTGGGTTTTAAAAATAAAAACCCGAAAATAAACAAAAAATTTTTAAAAGCGGACAATATTAATAAATGATTTCAAAATATTTCAATATAATAATAAATTAGTATTATTGAAGTATTGCGTGCAACCTCGGTGCAGAATGTTTGCTACACGTTTTAACGTACCTCCATGTTAAATATCAATACAGCTGTTTTAAGAAAAAAAATTCCCTCACCTGAAAAAGGTTGCGGAAAAAATTATTATTTTTCCATCATAAAAAAAAAGAAATCAATTTGAAATTTTGTTTATGTTTGGACAAAAAACGAATGGGGGGAAGATCAGAAAAACCCCTTATATAATAAAAAACCTTAAAGGTTTTTACTAAAATGTGTTTTTAAAAATTAAAAAACCAATTTTCGAATATTGGTTTTACAATTAAATAAACAAATTTTTTTTAAAAGAAACTGTTATATAAAACAAAACAAATTAATTTTCGGTGAAAAATATATTAAAACAAAATTTATGTGGGAAATAACAAAGCCAAGGACATATTTAAATTCTATTCCAATTTTTTTTTTTAAAGGTAGTACCTTTTAAACTATTTTTCATTTGATTTTTTTCATCTATTTGTAAAAAGGGGGGGAATAGATTTGAAAAATTTTTGAAAGGGAATTAAATAAAAAAACCTTTTTAAATTTTCCCGTTTCCCCAAAAAAAAACTAATACGGTTTTAAATTAAAAATAAAACTTATATCCAATTTATTTAAATAAAAAACCCCTTTTTTAAAACAACCAAAAATTTTAACACTTTGTGCAACTAAGGAATTTTCTTTCTAATTTCAAATTTTTTTTTAAAGTATTTCCTTTTAAAATTTATAAAAAAAAAAAATTTGTTAATATAAAAATAAAAAATATTACAAAAAAAAATTTTGTTTTTAAAGAACATTTTTAATTAAGTCGACAAAAAAAGGTTTTTTAAAATTGAATAAGCCCCATATAACAGGGTTTTTTTATCGAAAAAAGGACAGTCTTTTAGATGACATTGGTCATCGCCCCATTTTTGGGGTTTGAAATGAAATGTATGAAAAGGTTACCAAATTCTACTATTAATTATTTTTTTTTTCCCACACAAATTTTTTTACATTGTAAAAATAATTGATAAAAATTTTGGGAAATTTAAATTTCAAAATTTTTTGGGAAATTAAGTTTATTTGTTACCTTTTATCGGTTTTTTAAAAAATAAAAATTTTTTCTATTAAAAATAATTATTTTATTTTTTTTCTTTTTATACCCTAAAATTTTTAAATTGTTTAAAGAACGGTTATTTAAATTTTTTAACTCAGCGAAATTATTTAAAACTTTAAAAAACCCTTTTTTTCATTAAATTAAAAATAAAAATCCATCCTTTTAAAATTTACTTTTTTACAACTCAAATTTTCTTCCCATTTTAAAAAGTCCCGAGGTTTTTAGAATTTTTTTTTTACTGTTAGGCCCCCTTAAATGTATTAATTTAATTTTTTATTCCCCCACACTTAAAATTTTTATTTAAAATTTAAGGTGAAGCACTAAAAAGATTTGAAAGGGGTTAACTTTAAAAAAAAATAACCAAAATAAAAGATAGGGGTACGGCTACTGGGTCAGTAACAGGATTCGTTGGGTGCTTGCAAAATTTAAAATTTTAGTATTTCATTATTAACTTTTCCCGGGGGAGAATATAAACATGCACATCATCAGGCAATAAATTTTTTCGGTAGGCAAAAGATAAATTAGTTGGCCTCTTGACTTCGATCCAACAACGCTCAAAAATTGCATGGTTGAGAATTAATTTAATTTTAAAACCATAAATTAAATTTGGGACAAGGGGGGCTTTGGTAAATTTTTTCTAATTTAATTTTTTTCTATTTTAAATTTTTAAATTTTTTATTGGTTATGGTGTTAATTTTATGCACCCTTATAGAACTCTTTTCTTACTAGATAAAAAGAGACAGACATTATAAATTCAAAGTCCCGGGTGAATTCAAGAAGGTTTTTATTTTTTCCCTCATTGTACCAATCTGGCGGGTAATCCTTAAAAGTAAATTGTTTGCATAAACCCCCCAAAAATTTGATTTTTTTTCAACTATTAGCAAAATTTTTCAGGGGTTTACCTATTTAAATTTTTTTGGTTTTTTTTAACTTTTTTAACGTTATATATTAGTCTTGATTTTTTGTTTACTTATTTTTTTGTTAAAAACTTTTTATTTTTCGTAACTATTACTATTTTTTTTTAATCTCCTACAAAATTTTTTTAAATTTTTTGGTTTTATTTAAATTTTTTATTTCATGTAAATAAATTTTTCTTGTTGAGAGGCTTTAAATGAAATTTTAAATTTTATTTTTATATTTACCCTTTTAATTTTGTATTACTTTAATTTCATTTTAATTGGGAATCCCTTTAAAGTAACATTTTTAATAAATAAATAAATAAATAAAAAAAAATAAAGAAGAAAGGGGGTGTTAATATTCAATAAATCATTTTTTTAGATTTTTCAAAATAATTACTTTAGCTTAACAATTGTATGTTTGACGTAAGATGAGAATTTTAACTTTCAGAAGAAAAGGGCACACTGCGAGTTTTTAAGTTTATTTTTTATTTAAAAAAAAAACTGTTTAGCTGTGAATATTTTTGCACATTTCGTTTATGCAAACAATTACCATTTTATAATAAAAAAAAACAATAAAATTTTCAAATCTAACATTTGTTGAGCAGAAAGCACAATAAGATATTTATTTGGGGTTATGGAAGCCAAAAAATTAATTAAAATTTTGTTTTGGACTACTTCTAATTTCATGAGAAAATATCCCCTTTTGCTAAGCAAAAACACCGAGAGATTTTATACTTGCAATAGCTTCCGTCAAAACATTACTGTATTTAATTGGGTGGGTGTTGGAAACCGCACCAGCTTAAGCAAAACCACAGTGGCTCCAGATTCAATGCGAAATCCATCCAAAATTACTAAATTTGGTGGGTGTTGGAAAACCGCGTCAGCTGGTAACAAAAACTTCAAGATGGCCCCCAGAGAAATAAAAACCTAAAAATATTTTTTTTTCGGGGGTTTTGGAAACCGCGGTCAAAAAAGGGGCCCCTTATTTAAATAACCAAAAAATGAAAAATTTTTAATTTATTTTCCCCGTATTGTTTTACAGTGGTATAGGGCGTGTTGTTTATTTTTCTTTTTTATCTTCAGGAACTTTTTTTTGTTTTTAAAAATAAAAAATTTTTTTTTATAACAAAAAAAATCCATTTTTTTTTAATTTTTGACCATCTACGGATTCTTTAATTTTTAATTTTTTTAAATTTATTTCTTAAAATTTTTTTATTAAATTCTATAAGACAAAAAAAATGTAGGGAGTATGTAAAACCATAAATAGGGGGTTTTTTTTTTAATTTGAAATTTTTATTTTTTTTAAAAAATAGGATTTTTTATTTTTATTTTTTTTGAATGGGTTTTTGTTTGGGTGGGTTTGGTGTTTGGGGTTTTTGTGTTTTTTGCAGGGTGTGAGGTAATTGGTTTATCCCCATGACCGTTAAGCAAATCAAAATATAAATTTTTAAAAATAATTTAATTTAATCTTTTAAAAAAAAAACCATTAATGTATTTTTAAATAACTTTGTGTTAATTTTTTAAAAAACCCCAAAATACACTTTTTTGTGTTGTGATCTTTTATGATTTTTTACTATCAAATTTTTTTTTTTTTTTTTAACAAAGAAAATTTTTTTTGGGGGTACTATCCTAAGGGAATAGGTTGTCTTACTATGTGTGGCCATAAAACAATTTAAAACCGTTTTCCCCTTGCTAAAAAATTTTTATTGGATTAAAAGGGGATAAAAAACGTTTGAAGTTTAAAAAGTAATGCTATTTCTTGTTTTTTTAACAAAAAGCACTTTTCATTTATTTTTTGTTTTTTATTGCTTAAATTTATGAAAATTTTACTTGGAAAAAAAATCTTTTGTTAAAAAGTTTCAAAAATTTAAAGGAATTTTTCCTGTTTGTTTGAATAAAATTTTTTAATTTTTTTATTTTTTTTATTACATAAAGTTGTTTTTAAATTTTAATTTTAAATTCTATAACAGTTATAATAAACATATTTATTTGATTTACTCTGGAAAAATATATCATTATGTTATTAAAGATTTTACATTTATAGACCATTTTTGAATAAATTTATCTTCGAATCAATGGTGAATCTTTACATTAGTATATTATATACGAAATTCTATTGCAAGCAGAGCCATTAATTTTGAATGAATCTTTTTTCTTGTAACAGTTTTTTTTTAACAAGGTTAGAAAATCTAATAGTGAAATAATACTAGCAGTATAAGGATACCTGTATTTTGAATGTTTTGTATATTATTTTATTATTCAAACTAAATGCTTAAAAAATGGTTAAATAACAGTCTTTTAAGTGAGTAAAATGGCTACCGAAATAATAATAGTAATTAGTAATAAGAAGTAGTCTGAGTAATGTGTTATATTAGTTGTATAAGTAGCTTTAACCGCGCGTCATTTTAAACGGCTGCTATTTTTTTAATAACATGAATATATAACGGAAATGTTTACTCACTCATAATGATAATCCACATATGTATGTAAAAACTAGCAAATATAAAAGTGTTTATATTGACAAAGCAGTTATTTATCAGCTATTTGAGTGGGTATTAATGTTTACTTCAAACAGGGAACTCTTTGTTCACATGGTCAATTAACATGATAATCCTTCTTGTTACATTTGTAAATAAGGGAAGTATCCAATTATAGTGAGTTACGAGTATAATGGATAATCGTAGTATAAAAAATTTTTCCTACCATTATTATATAATTAACTAAACCCATTTTATTTCACCTAAATAAAACACCAAAAATTAACATTCTGCTTGTCATAATAATTCAATTTGATTAGATTCTAGGTAAACCACCTACTGTCCTATTTATAGCAAAAAGCACAACAAATTATATATCACCGATTAAAATAATTATACAATGAAATAAAGTATCATTTCATTTACAATACAAAACTTCTTACAAAGTACGTATACGCCTGACCTTTGATCACTAAGCAACTAAGGAAGAAAATTGTAGAGCTCATTTCAGATAGCAAACAAAATTCTTGTATAATACTTTATATCAAATCACAAATAATATAAAATATAAATTTATTTAAAATCAATATAATAAAATATTACTTAAAATTCTTTTCCATTAGTTGAGATATAACCTCAAGCATTAACATCAAGAAAACACTGTAAAAAGTAAAGTTAATGGTCCTTAGTAATTTACGTGTGTTGGTAAAAAGATGGAGCAATATAACCTTGTATTGAATTAATGTACAACCACACTTGTTCATGGAAAGATTACAAACTTGGCTATAAAACAATGTACTTCGTTAAAAACCTGTATTAAAGGTTGTATACATGTTAGCAATTGTCTGTATACCAATTCTCAGAGTGTGACCCAATGGTTACATGAATTAACCTGTTATTGTGAAAGACATAACAAAGGTTTTGATATTAATGTGTATCTTGTTGATAAGTTTATCAAAAACAATCAAGTCTTCAGTATATTTCTTGCCGATAAGAAACTTTTTAGTCCACGGTTTTGAAGTATAATAATCTAAAACTCTGAGTTACATTTTTATCCGGAAGAATCTTTTCATAGTTGTAGTAATTTTCTTTTATTCTTTTCTTTTTTTAAATAGGTAGACATTACTTAAATGTATAATGATATTCCAAAACAATAGTCCCTCTTTCTTACAATGCCATACATGAAGGATGTTTTGCGTTCTGCCCTTTTTAATTAACGCCCCCTTAATTAGTTTAAAAACGTTTCTTCCGGAAGATTAATTTTCATAGTATTGTAGTGTTTTGTCCTTTTTCTTTTCTTTTTTTTTAAATCGGTAGACATTACTTAAATGTATAACTACCTTTCCAAAACAATAGTCCTCTTCCTTGCAATGCATACATGAAATATTGTTTGCTTTCTGGGCCCTTTTTAACGCCCCTTTCAATATGTTTACAACGATACATTCATTGGGAAACTAAAATCCTATAAACTAATTCAATCTATTAATCTTGTTGTACTTATTCACATTTTTTACTGCTTGGGGAATTTAATACTTGATCTCCGTAATAACGTAGATCAGTTGTTCTTCAATAAACACAACGGTTCAATTATGGTAAAAATTTAGAGCGTTCCTTTAAATTCTAGCTTCAGTTAAGTGAATGAAAGACTTTCCACCTTAGTTGTTTTTGCATATTAGAAACATCAATAAGTATTTAGTGTAGCTAGTAGAAGTAATTAATTTTATTTCCCTTTATTTAAGCTCTTAGATTTAAGTCGTAAAACACGATAAAATCTACGATTGCCATTTTGTGTTCCGCTCTAAAATGAGGTAAGAGCAGTTAAAAAAACTCTTGATATAATCCCTCAACGTTGACCTTTATCTTATAGTTTCACAAACATCCTTGACTGCCAAACCCGAGCCGATGTAACAATGATTTTTAACAGGTAAGTATATAGTTTTACGCGTTTTTCTATCAACAGTAGCCAACAAAATGACTGCACAAAAAAAAATCTAGGTCAACCATTGGTTTATACAAACAATTCTCTAACTAAAACTGACACAACATATCTAAGGAATCCATGACATAACTCTGAAGATAAATCGCAAAATCGGGTATTACAATTTGCCTTATCATTTCCTAGACTCCAATCAAACTAGTATTTGTAAAAACACCCTCCAACATCCCGATATTATTTTTCCTTGTAATCCTAGGTTTTAAGCTGAATCGCCCAATGCCGAACCGCTCATGTTGTAGGCCTTTAAAATAACACCACAGCTTGCTTTCTCTCTAGCATTTAAACCCTGTTTAATATGCAAAAATCATCTTGATTCAACTTGCAATATATTATTATAACAAGTAAAATACCGAAAAAGGATCTTGGCATCAATAACTAAAAGAACTTGACAAAAATTACATGTATCATTTTAAAATATAAGGGAATAAATAAAACTGTAATATTTACTTTAATAGATTGTAACTATAAAAGGCAATTAATATTGTTTTTATGAATGTAGTTCTATGGGTTTTGTTTTCTTGTTGATTCTATCTATAGATTATAATCGTGTGAATAAAAAATCATATATTTAAAGTTTTGGAGTTGGAAGTTAAAGAGAAATGAGTATTAAATGTTTTAAATACTTTCAATGGAAAGGAGCGGACAATACAGACAACTGTATAGAACCAGAAAGCTGAAGGCTTTGTACGTTCACTTAGTCCAGGCCTAGTTGCTTATTCAATAGATTCCGGTCGACAATTGGTTTTGTGGAGCTTAACGTCCTACACGCAGGTTACCTGTGACTACACTCTTGACCTTCACTACAAAACACTATGAGTGAAGAAACTGTGTTTAAAACAAACAAGTAGTAACATTTCACTACAGCAATCAGGATTTTTATTTGTTTTAACATTTTAGTCACTATTTTGTTAAGGTAGTAAAAAATAAATATAATTTTTCTGTTGATTGCGTTGTCCATAGGTCTTAAATTATAAATGTCACTTAAACAATTCGTCTAAGTTATTTATCTGCATAGTAACAATATGCTTTCATAAACCTTAATAGCGAAAAGCTTTTAAAATTAGATTCAAACAATTCTATTAATTTTAAAAAATCTAAATTTTGGCTTTTTAAGTTTGTCTTGAAACAGTTTTTCAGATTTTGACTCTGTTGTATCATTCTTTTTAAAATTTGATCAACACCCGTCACAAATCTCATCAAGCATCCTATCTTGTTTGTGAGTGATTTTTCACAAAGCACCTTTTAAGTAATTTATTATTTATCTTTTTGCTAAAAGCAAATCAACCAATAACGGTAAGTAATAAGGCATAAGGCCTAGATTTAAATTAGACGAGAAAATTACAATAAAACTACGCGAAACGTGTAATACAGTTGTAGGTAACAGATTGTAAACTAAACAATTGACTGGAATTTTAATTGCACTGCCATTTTAAAATATTGTAACGGTTTCTATAAAGATTAAAGCACTTTCCAGCCTTTATGCATCAGATCCAATAATTG
>NW_025786473.1:0-16174 GCF_021130785.1 Homalodisca vitripennis
GCGAGTGAGATGCACGTTCGACCTCTGTAAATATTATAGTGCCTGCACCCCTTGCGAGTGCGATGCACGTTCTACTCGGCAATTATAGTGCCTGCACCCTTGCGAGTGCGATGAACGTTCTACTTGGCAATTGTTAGATTTTGCTCGGCAAATTATAGAGCCTGTACCCTTGTGAGTGCAATACACGTTGTTACTCCGCAATTATAACGCGCGCGCCCTCGCGAGTGCAGTTAGGAGTTCAGCAACTCTGTTCCAGCACACATCTCCTAACATGGGTCACAATCGCGGCCAGTGACTTGCGTGTCGACTATGGGCTATTGTTGAGCTGTAGCTGCCAGACACCTGCTAAGACAATGATATCTCGGGTCGGCCTTGTACCGGGTACTGAGGCCCGCCTCCTTTCGCCCAACCGCGCCCACGCCGCGCCGGACAGCGGGAGCTATCATTACCGTGTCACCGGCCTTGGGTTCCCTTCCCAAGTGTGGGAAATACAACATTTATCAGTTTGATTGACCTCATGAGTATCGGGTTGTAGATCCAAAATCGCAATATACACTGACATCGTCTTATGAGTTCCAGAGGATTAGAGTAACAAGTTAATCTTAAGAAAATATTTTAACCGAACCTAGAATAATGAAAGTTATTTATTTACCTAAATAATTGTTCTGCGTAATAATTTCGCACGATATTACAACAAATATGAACGGATTATAATATATCTTATGTAAGTAATCGCAGAATGATCATGTAAACATCTGCCCTGCGGACCTATATGGTTCCGCTCAGATTGTTAACAGGCCTTCCATATGACAAATCTCTAAAGGATGCATGGAGTTTTTATGTATAGACATGTAATGGTGAGAATCACTTTACGTAACATTTTGAGTAAGAGAAGTTGAACTCCAAGTACAAAATCGTTTCCCACATTATTGCCTAGTATCTTACATATGCATACGGTTAATCGAGATCAGGATTGGATCGGTATTGTTACTCTAGTTTCTTGAGTGGCTCTAGAGCGACATACCCGTAGCCCTAAACCTAAATCGGTTCACTAATCCCAGTAAAATCTGTGTTCGTTTCTATAACATCGATTTAAACCGAAATCGACAAAACCATTCCAAGTGACAACTGATACCCCTGATTTTGTATTGAATACTTGTGGCGACAGAGCAAGTTTGGAAAAATATATTGTTAAACGCCTAAACATTATAAAACAACTAATAGAAAATTATGAAACACACAAATCTTGTGGATTTTAAGAAACAATAGTATTGTATGGCATTGGGAGTGCCAATGGTCAAGTGGTCAAAGACGTTGGATTTTGGATCTGAGTTAGAGGTAGCAAAGGTTCAAATCCTGCCTTTGCACTTTTTCCATTACCATCGCCCTTATAGTGTATCGGCTCTTCTCTTTATTCTGTTTGATAAGATTCTCGCACAGACTAGTGGCCATGAGGTCGGGCTGAAAAAGGATTAAAAGGGGAATGATATCTGCTTAAAAATTATTAGAAATTATAGTATCACCATCGATGAGCACCGCAGAATTAGGAAACAACTTTGGATTTCTTGAATTCATTACAACTTCAAAGATCCGGGGTATCCAGAAACCTTAAAACATTCAGGACTTCAAGCGGCAAATTGGTCTAACATACCAAGGGTGGGAGCTTGTAATTCCTTAGTAATCTTAGATGCCCCATTGACGATCATAACCTGGAGGCAAAAAGATTTCGGTGCTCGAGAGATGAAGATTTTACAATACACAAAGCGTGGCTCTAAAAATAATCCAAATACTTTGAGAACTCGAATTGTTCTGGACAGTGAATTTTCAAACGTGGTTAAAAATTTGTATTGCTTCGCTTTTTTCGAATTTACATTGTTTCGGGTCTGGTTAAGCAAGAACAACTTGTAGTTCATGCAAAGGCGATTAATTACAGCTAATTTTATATAATGTAATGAGACCTGTTGGGACGTGAAGATTCAGAAATTAATACTACTGACTACGGTTCTTTAGACAATTCGATATCCAAGTGATATTCTTGACGGCATTATTTGTAAAGTCTGTTATATAAGCAGGCGAGGTAGGTCGTTGTCATGAATACTTCTATTCGAATGCACTACTTATGCACCTTCAGCTAAGACAAGTTTATACAGAAACAGTTTGGATAGGAAGTCTTGTGGCGGACCCACCTTGTTACAAATATAAAGAAAAATAGCTACCTCCTATTCTGATGCGATTTTATGGATGTGGTTTTTAATGGATATGGTAGTAAAAATATGAAGAAATAAGATGTCTCTGACTTTAATAACAAATTTTTTGAGTCGCCATTCACATTCGATTGTATTATAATTCTCGCAGTTAGTTCGGTGATGAATACAGCATAAAGGAGACAGATAATGCACAGAAACTTTGTTTAAACAGGTTTTAAGACTATAGATAGATGCATAGATGGTTAGTTGATAGACCGTTTTATAATCAGAATGAATTTATTCATCTGATTTTAGTACTATAAGTTTTTTTAAGCAAAGTAAACTCACTTCTGTGAGTCATTTTACCAATTTATCTTTGTCACTTAATCTGTATTATCATTTAATAGCTTGGCTTTATGAATTTAACGTAATTAATTTCTCGTTAGTTTTAATTCTTAATAACTATCTTAATTTATTTCCTATTCCAGTATTATTGCATTAAAAATTATTTTAAAGGTATAAATAATATATGTTACGCGTAAAAAGGTTGATGCTGTATCTATAAACAAGTTATACATTGTTTGTGTAAGAGTTATTGACAAAATTTGTCAACATGTAAAATGTTTTATGACCAATAACAAAATCTTATGTTTCCGCGTACAAGTATATATTATAATTTAAGGTACTTTTTTGTTATTGACAGATGATGGCTTCATTATTAATTTTAGCAGTGTATTAAAAAAGTTTGATAATGAGTACTATAATAAGCTCATGTCTTCAAAAGAGAAACAAAACATTATAGCTTAGTAAATGATTTCCCTAATTCTTTCCGAAAGAATCGAACGGCGAAAACTTGTTTAAACATTGATTAATACAGAATACCTTGAATGTATGGACAACACGCAAATACCTTGCGTTTTAATGATAGTCCTACTGTGAGCTTGTGTTTTATTGCACAAACTAATCCAGATATAGAAATAAATTACGTTTCCAAATCCCGATTTTGAAATGCCGAATCGTAAGAAGCCCTTTGATCTGTGGAAAGCATGAGCACATTTCATGGACTTGCGCTAGTGTACACCTGCAGGCGTCGAAACGCCTAAACATGACAAGTGGTTGAATGCGGACATACCACAAGACTAATGCGATATCTGGCCGATAGATAGCGTTCGTGTGCGGTTCTCAATTAGCGCAACGCTCAACGCTCCGCTCACGAATTGTTCATTAGAACTGATTTACGGGGCCGGCTGTCGAGCAGCCATTTGACATTTCGTATCTCCGACACCTGATAAACCTCTCCACAGCAATTACTCACATCTCCGCGGATAAATCATCGACGGACGTGTGTTCTGTCAGATATCAGCGCCCACGCCGCGCCGCTCTGCGCTGCTCAGGCCGCCATTGCCGGACGTGACCTGTTTGTGCCCCCGGCCACGGTACGATGTAATATTGAGATTTCTTCATACCACTGTGTTGAGCAATAAACCTAGTTCAATAATACTTTATCTACACGACTCGTGAAAAATGTGCCGTTTTCTCAGAAATAAACAGTCAAGGTAGGCTTCGGTTCACAGCCTTCTTACTACTCCGGCGTTAAAGTCTTTTCATGTCAGTTTAGTTGAGACAGTAAAAACAGCCTATATTAATATTTTGTATATGTTTTGTAAATGTGCATTAACAATTTTTATTTTTATGTTACAAAAGACAACCATTATGACACGTAGGGTAGTGTTCCAATAAAAGGACCTGACAGATAAGCGTAAAACTATTAAACAAACAAAGTACAATAATTTCGTTTTTTTCAAGTTGGTATGAAACAGTGAAGTATTTAAACAACAAACCAAATCAGCTGTTAACTATTATTACATATTTTATTGTTGTCATGGCAACCGATTTAATAAAACAGTTGCAGATATTTGCCTCTAAAGGTTTACTAATTGACTTGATTTTTTGTGAGCAAATGATATCAGATAAAGTTTTGTTGTAAACACTGGGGAAAGGTTGGTTACGGATACTTACAGTGACTATGCTAAAAAGCTTTAGGTCTATTGATGCAATGAGTGGGATAAGAAACCTGTTTTATAGGTATGGCATTAAAGAAACTTTTAAAAAATGGAACTGGAATCATTAGTGAAGTCAGGACAGGTGGGCCCTGGCCCGCCCCTGTTTCTGCCCTTACCCAAAGAAGAACAACACTGGGGTTGTTTATGATTCACACTCGACCCACATGTTGGACTATTAGACAGACATTGCTATAATGCTCGATATATCAATTGACAGTGTTCCCATACATTCATGCAGTGATTATTTTGAATTATGTGCGACCAATTGTCCTGTGTCTCGTTGGATTACCTGCGTATGTTAACACCAGTTCAGGAAAACAAACAATCGCAGTTGATAATTTGTCATCCAAATTTTGGTTACAGTGTTCATTGTGCGGTGGAGAGAAGGATAATGCATGGTGGAAAAAATATTATTATGCTGATGAAAGTTGTATATAGGACAGAGTACAGAGGTGGGTGGATAAAAGTGTGGACCGACGCGCAAAAATGCACCACGTGACTCCAAAGATCTGCATGGCAAAGGGCAATGGTGATATTACATTCTTGTTGATTATCATGGTTATGGGTGTACACCCATACTGTTACCGCCCAGGGTCAGACAATGCTAAATGGGGAGAGTACCGAAAAATGTTGAGTAATGAAGCAAATAATCAAGAATCGTAATCAAAAAAAGCGGCCATGACCTCGTCCGGAACGACTGGACTTTGTTTTGTACTTCTCCTCAGGCCAAAAAGGGAGCTCAAAAGGCTGGCCGGTTTTTCCCAACTGCTACTGCCGCTATTTAAGACTTTAGAAGGCGGATTTTGAAGGTTCTGGTCTAAGGAGGGGTTTGAAACCCCCCCCCAACGCCTTTTCAAAGGAGGTGGCAGAGGCGGTTTGCGAATGAAGGGAAGGACAGGTGTTGTGGCTTATAAATGACGACTCTACGTAGAAGGAAGTATACAAGTGTTTTAAGTTCGAAACTTTTATATTAAAGGTATTGAAAGAGTACTTTCAGTTCTTTATTGAAACACCCCCCCCCCTTTTTCCCCCGGTATTACTAGTTAAATAAAAGAGCTTTAATTGTTACAGGCATATATTTTTTTAATTCAGAGACCATTGGAAAATAAACGGAAAAACGCTCCTTAACATGAATAAATCTCCTTTGTCTATAAAATATCTCCAAAACCAAATTTAAAATTTTATATTTCCAGATTAGACTTTTTCCAAAATGGCCCCGCCTATTGAAATACGTGTTTTATTCAATGATTTACAAACTCCAGAAACGGGAATCATTATAACATTTTGATGGTCTCATATTATTGCAATAATCATTATAAGGGAGCACATTGTAAAACAAGGTACGGAACAAAAATACTTATAAATTACTTTTCCCATCGAAAATAATAATGACATCAATTATAGTGTCAATCCATAAAAGAAAAACATGGTTTTTCCTCCATATTAGAAAAATGGTGGCGCTAGTTTGTAAAAGTTTTGAAAAATACCATCTATTTCTAAAAAAAATTGTCTTCTAAAAAACAAGGGAAAAATATTCCAAGATCTCAAAACTTACAATGGGTAGTCCATTTTCAACCAAATGGAACCCTGTTATAGCAGCGGACTAGCAGATGATGCATTGCCAAGGGAAATCCAAACCATGTCGCTTCACATCTCTGATAGAGAACAATTTTTGATTTACAATGCAGTTAGTTGGCTATATCATACCGGTACTGTATACATTTGGAACCAGGGCAGTGGCCGGATTCTTGGCCTTTTACAATATTAGCTTCCTTTCACCACATTCGCAACCTCTATCACGCTGAAATTTAATAAAGGAAACAATTATTATTTCCCTAATTTTCACATTTCCTCGCCTTTTACAAACATACCTATTATCGAAATGACTGTATATAGTGGAACGAGATATATCAGAAAACAATACTATTACTACTAAGAAATTATTTAGTGCAACTCTCGTTTAAGAACTCTCACTAAAGGGAATGCTTATTTAAGTGAGACATATCCCATTTTTTTAAATGTTTTGTTGGTTTTGATTTTTTTTTTGTTCGGTCACTAAAATAAAAGACTGGTTCAAACAATAATTTTATTTGAAAGCTGAGATATTAAAACCTGAACTAATCAAGGTGTTACGGCCCGGTCTTAGTCCTTTATTTTATTTGTTTATTAGATATAGTTCATTTATGTTAGGTATAAATATATTTGTAATTAGTTTAGTATCTTACTGTTAGTTTATTATTGTATTGTTAGAGGGGAGAATTGTTGTCTTAGATATTACGGGTGACATCCCTAATATTTATGACAAGGTCGCCTAGAGGTGTGGAGTTCTTGTTCTCAGGGCGTGGGAGGCGACAGAGCTTTCACTCGCATTGTTAGAGGTGGCCTTCCACGAACCAAGGGATGTTACCCCCAGGTTTATGGTAGGGTCGCTTCAGGGCGGGAGGGGCTGGCCCTCACGCCTCGTGGGAGCAAGAAAGAACCTTTACCTGGGACAAGGGCCTAGAACGAGTCTCCTCTAGTCAGTTCTTCATTGTACTCCGGAGGCGTAGGGTAGAGAGCACACAGCTCTCTACATTACATATAGTTTAGGACAGCTAGCGCCAGCTAGCTGTATTACAATACAGTCCGCTTATTCCACTTTTTGTATTAACATTTTAGTTTGAGTAAATACAAGTTCAGTTCGTTCAAAAACAAGTGTTTCATTTCATATTCCAGTATTCAAGGCCCGTCATGCGCGCCGCCAACATGGTCCTACAGAGCCGGATTACTTTATAGAACACTTTAGACAGCATAGTCCAATCGTACCAGAATGTTTTATAGAACATTAGTGAACAGTGCATTATCTTCGTCAACATAGACTACCAGTGTCAACAGTGCAACATCGGAGGACTTGGAACATAGGACAGTGCCATCGACCAGTGGTGTTTCCAGTGACCAACAGTGGGATACCTAATTCGTCGTCAAGTAAGTCCTTTCTAATTCCATATTACTTATTCCAGTTATTCCTGATAGCTCAAAGCAAGCATAACATGGTCAGGACGCCCAAATTAAGAAAATTTATTGCCAAGCCGAGCACGGGTAATTAAATCTAACATTAACTCGGATTTAGGGACATATGTTGATAGGTTTGAACAATCTGAAGATCTTCACAACCGAAGACAGAATCAGTGTATTTAGGGATTGTTTTGTCGGGAATATGAAGCAGACCATATCAGAAATTGAATTAATAGGACACCGACAGCCATATGACGTAGAGAAAGAGAGAGTCCTTTGAAGACTTATACTTTGAATAGTTGGCTAGGGTCAAAGGCTCTCCTTTCCCAAACAAAATTCAAATCATACAACTTGTTCACGGCAAAATTATGTTTCCAGTGACCAACAGTGGGATACCTAATTCGTCGGTAAAGGGTAAGTCTTTCTAATTCCCTCATTGATTATTCCTGTTACTTCCTGATAGCTCAAGCAAGCTAACATGTCAGACGAATTAAGAAAATTTATTTTGCAAGCGAGAGGAATTAAATCCTAAATTAACTCGGATTTAGGGGAACATATGTTGATAGGATTTGGAACAATCTGAAGATCCTTCACAACTCGAAGACAGATTCAGTGTAATTTAGGGATTGTTTGTCGGAATTTTGGAAGCAGTCCAATCAGAAATTGAATTAATAGACACCGACAGCAATCATTGACGTTAGAAGAGAGAGTCCTTTGAAGACCTAAATATACTTTTGAGATTGTTGGCTAGGTCAAAAGGCTTCTCCTTCCCAAAAACATAAATTCAAAAATCATAACAACTTGTTCACGCCAAAATTCAGATTTCTGAAACCCCTCATCAGCAGCTACAAATTAAACTACCGACAATCAATCTGCCTACCTTTCAGTTGGGAGGACACGAAAGAATGGGTTTCAATTTTTACGAAATTAATTTAATTCAATTCCCATAGAAAGAAAAAAACCACGTTCACTTTTTTCACAAATCCAAAAGCTTCCACTACTTAAAAAATCTTCACATTGCAAGGTCCCGCTCTCAACATAATAGAATCTTTTAGAATTCTCATCGTCAAAATTACGACACAGCCTGGACTCTTTTGAAGAATAGATTTGACAACAAGCGTGTTATTGTCAATAATCACGTGTCGTCACTGTTTGAAGTCAAAAAACTTGACAAAGAGTCTGGGGGCAGGCAATGAGAGATCTTTTAGATACGGTTAACAAACATTTGAGAGCACTCAAATGTCTTGGTCAAACCAACCGACCAATGGGACACGCTCTTGGTTCACATGATCGTCCAAAAACTAGATCTGGCCACCTTAAAATTATGGGGAAAAACCAATTAGTCACCACAAACTTGCCCACGTTTCATCAGTTGACATCATTCCTAGAAAATAGGTGTAAAATTTTAGAAGCTATTGATCTAAATAGACCTTTAAACAGTTAACACAAGTTTTAAACAAAGTAGTAATAAATTTAATTCAAAACCATCAACAACTCAAAAAACCTTCAAGTTCATTTTTCAGCAACACACACCATGTTGCCCCTTATGCAAAAAGGGTCATAAAATATATCAGTGTGATAGTTTTCAAAATATGCCTGTATTATCCAGACTACAATCAGTGAAAGATTTAGGTCTATGCATTAACTGTCTATCACATAAGCATATTATCAAAGACTGCAAGTCAAATGGTTGCAAAACTTGCAGCAAAAAACACAACACACTTTTACACCTTCAAAAGGACCACTCCAACAGCAAAAATTTATTATTTTGAGTCAAGAAAAGTAAAACGGTCATCCTGCAAGCCTTAACGTCTAATGTTACTGACAAACACATTCTCTCTCAACAGCAGTAGTAGATATAGAGGATAATAATGGCGGGACAACAGCGTGCAGAGTGTTGTTGGATTCGGGGCTTCACAGTCGAATTTCATTACAAAAAGGATGGTGAGAGCATTAAATTTGCAAAAGGTGACGCTCAAACATCCAAATCACTGGCATCGGAAATAGGCAGGCCTCCATCTCACACGTTGTCTATTTGCCACCATCCACTCACAACATAGTGCTTACAAAACTACATTAAGCTGTCCTCATTTTACCTAAAATAACTAACGATTTGCCCCACACTTAGATTGACACAAGCAATTGGAATCTGCCATCAACAATGACTCTAGCAGATTTTAATTTTAACTCACCAGGGCCAATAGACATGCTCATAGGAGCAGAGTTTCTTTTTTAATTTATTGTGTGTTGGACAGGTGAGACCACACAGATCGGCGCCAATTTTTCCAAAAGACATCATTAGGTTGGGTCGCCTCTGGGTAGGGTTGCTACTAGGAAACAACAACCAAACCTTGACATGCAATTTATCTATAGATGATCAAGTAACAAGGAAGTGCAACGTTTCTGGGAAATTGAAGATTGTGACGTTCACACATCCCCAGCCAGTCAAACTACCACGTGTGAACGGATGTACACAGAAACAACGTACAGGGATTCTACAGGCAAATATGTAGTTAACTTGCCATGTAGTGATGACATAAATAGTCTAGGTGAGTCCAAGAAAACAGCTGAATCTCGATTTAGTCAACTGGAAAGAAAAATTAGAAAGAGATCCCAATCTGACATGCAGCATATTCACAATTCATGAATGAATATGAAGCACTAGGGCATATGGAAGCGGTGGAACCCAACGTGAAGCCAGTTGGTCCAGTATATTACATTCCGCATCTACTGTCGTTAGAGAAGACAGTTCAACAACGAAAGCTCAGAGTTGTATTTGATGCTTCGGCCAAAACGAGCAGTGGTCGATCATTAAATGACTGTCTTTTAGTTGGTCCTAACATTCAGCAAGATGTCTTCTCAATCTTAGCAAGATTTCGATATCATACATACGTATTAAGTGCAGATATAGAGAAAATGTACCGCCAGGTATACATTAATGAGAAACAACTGGACTTACAGCAGCATACTATGGAGACAAGGTAGAGATCAACCTCTAAAAGTCTATAGGTTAAAAACTGTCACCTATGGTACAGCAGCAGCACCCTTCTTAGCAATCAGGACCCTCCATCAACTGGCCACAGATGAACGATCAACATATCCTATAGCCTCATCTATAGCGCTATCAGATTTCTATGTAGATGATCTTATGACAGGTGCAAAAACACTATCGAGGACGCTAAAGTCATTCAAAACACAAATGTCGCAAATGCTTAACTCAGGAGGATTTAATTTAAGAAAATGGAATTCAAATTCGAGGAAATTTGTTGGAAAACAATTCCCAGATAAAAAATAGAGCGAAACCTTAGAACAAAATAAACAGTACAAAGTGCTTGGTTATGTGGTGGAAACTCTGAGACCGACATGTTCCATTACGCATCTACTGAAAGAAAGCCACATGACAAGATATCAAAGCGTTCTGTTCTGTCAGAAAGAAATAGCCAGTTTATTCGATCCTTTAGGACTTGTAGGGCCTGTAGTTTTGAAATTCAAACTATTTCATGCAAGAGTTGTGGGTAAGAGATCTGAGTTGGGGATGAATCTCTTCCATGTGATCTTCATACATCGTGGCAGACACACCGACAACAGCTCTCAACTTTGAAACAACTTCAAATACAAAGGCACATCACAGTAGGTCACGCAATCCAAAAAGAAATACATGGGTTTTGTGACGCTCAGAAAGGGCGTATGGAGCATGTGTGTACATACGAACAACCGATACTGACGGACGCGTGTCAACACAATTATTATGCTCAAAATCTAGGGTATCACTACTTCAAAAAATGACCATTCCTAGATTGGAATTGTGTGCCGCGCTGCTACTATCGAAACTTGTAACTAAAGTATTGGATACTGGCATTAAAGTTGATGGATACACACTATGGACCGACTCCTCAATAGTTCTGGCTTGGATCACTTCATCAGCATCAAAATGGAAAATTTTACGTTGCTAATCGGCCGTGAAAAATTATTCAAGAATTGACGACTGAAAGATGTAGTTGGAGGCACGTAAGAACCAACGACAACCCAGCAGATCTGATATCAAGAGGTTTAAATCCGATTCAAATTATCGATAACAAATTATGGTGGCATGGCCCAGAATGGTTAATACAAAATTCTAGTGAATGGCCCAAATTTGATTTGAGTAGAATTTCAGATGTACCAGAACAAAAACTAATACCAACTACATTGGCGGTTGTCAGCACTGAGCCACTAATAGATGTTGCAAAATACTCATCTTTAAGCAAACTCACAAGAGTTACAGCGTATTGTCTTAAATTCATCAGCAACCTGAAGAATTCACATCATAAACTTATAGGTCCATTAACTACAGAAGAGCTCAACCATGCCACAAAATTCATCTCATCAGAGCAGAACAGGAACATTACATGAGAGAAGATTATACCTAGGCTCATGGAAGGAAAGAAGATTAGGAAAGGCAGTCCATTGTGGAATCTTCAATCTTTTTTTGGTCCCGAGAAACTCATCAGAGTAGGCGGGAGATTAAAAACATGCAGAAATCAAAATAGATCAAAAACATTACCATTGTTTTACCATACAAGTCACATCTAAACAGAACTTATTTTTCGTCATGAGCACATCAGACTTCTGCATGCGGCACCTCAACTCTGCTTGCATCGTTGCGGCAACGATATTGGCCCCTTAATGGACGAAATTTAGCAAGACGTACCACACACAGTTGCGTCAAGTGTTTAAGGCTAATCCAAAAACAACGCAACCTCAGATGGGTGACTTACCATCAGATCGAGTACGCCCATGTCGACCTTTCAGTAATATGGCACTGATATCAGCGGCCCAGTATATATTAAAGCCTCAAAAAGACGAAACAGTCCTACATCGAAGGGATACATAGTGATAATTTGTATGTCTTGCAACCAAAGAGCTGTACATTTAGAAGTAGTAGTAACAGACATGACCAGTGAAGCATTTATTAGCAGCATTCAAGAGATTTATTTCACGACGAGGAATTGTTACAAACATTGTACTCGGACAATGGCACCAATTTCGTAGGCGCAGAGAGAGAGCTTCGAGAGCTTCAAGATCTGTTTACAAAACGAAGAACATCAGAGAAGAATCGTCGAAGAATCAACCGCTCACCTCATTAAGTGGCACTTCATTCCACCCCGATCCCCTCATTTCGGAGGCTTATGGGAAGCTGCTGTTTCGGTCAGTGAAACATCATTTGAAAACGAGTTGTAGCCAACGCCTCACTCACCTTCGAGGAATTTTACACTACTTTAACAATGATTGAAGCTTGCTTTGAACTCTCGTCCTCTCACTCCCTTTCCACTGACCCAAATGACCTTTCACCATTAACCCCTGGTCACTTTCTCACTGGTGATGCTTTAACCGCATTACCTGAACCGATAAAACATTTGTTACATTCAATTAAACAGGTTGTCACATTGGCAGAGGACACAGCAGATTGCGCAGCACTTTTGGACACGATGGTCCAAAGAATATCTGTCTCTCTTACAACAACGGCCAAAGTGGACATCAGAAGCAGCCAACATCCAGCTCAATCAACTAGTTCTCCTGAAAGAAGACAACTTGCCCCCTCTCAAGTGGGTTACAGGTCGACGTGGTGGCGGTCCATCTGGAGCGGACCAACAATAGGATCCGAGTCGCCACCGTAAAGGAGTCGTGTCTGGCACCTTCAGGAGAGCAGTCAACAAAGCTATGTATCCTCCCCCTAGAACTAATACAGTGCAAGAGTGTAATGTGTAAAGCGAAGGTCAGTGTATTCGTGTATATAGTTAATCATATACATTTAAACATCATAGTGATCTCAAATACTCGTAGTTTAGTCCGTTGTATAGCATAGCTTAGTTTAAGTAGTAATTTTCAATTATAGTAGCGAAGTTTCAAAGACACACATCCAATTGTTTGTAGTTCTATTCAGTCGTGGGTATTTACTCAATCGTGTCATCATTTCTAATAACAAACTGTCTATGTTTAATTGTGTATTAATAACATTGATTTATAGTTGAATATTTCATTGTATTTGTTTCAATTTTCAATATTTTCATAATCTTTGTTGTTATTAACTCTGTGTAAAAAACTATAGTAAATGTAAATTAGATTCTTGGCCTTTTTACAATATTAGCTTCCTTTCACCACATTCGCAACCTCTATCACGCTGAAATTTAATAAAGGAAACAATTATTATTTCCATAATTTTCAATTTCCTCGCCTTTTACAAACATACCTATTATCGAAAATGACTGTATATAGTGGAACGAGATATATCAGAAACAAATACTATTACTACTAAGAAATTATTTAGTGCAACTCTCGTTTAAGAACTCTCACTAAAGGGAATGCCTATTTAAGTGAGACATATCCCATTTTTTTAAATGTTTTGTTGGTTTTGATTTTTTTTGTTCGGTCACTAAAATAAAAGACTGGTTCAAACAATAATTTTATTTGAAAGCTGAGATATTAAAACCTGAAACTAATCAAGGTGTTACGGCCCGGTCTTAGTCCTTTATTTTTATTTGTTTATTAGATATAGTTCATTTATGTTAGGTATAAATATATTTGTAATTAGTTTAGTATCTTACTGTTAGTTTTATTATTGTATTGTTAGAGGGGAGAATTGTTGTCTTAGATATTACGGGTGACATCCCTAATATTTATGACAAGGTCGCCTAGAGGTGTGGAGTTCTTGTTCTCAGGGCGTGGGAGGAGGCGACAGAGCTTTCACTCGCATTGTTAGAGGTGGCCTTCCACAAACCAAGGGATGTTACCCCAGGTTTATGGTAGGGTCGCTTCAGGGCGGGAGGGGCTGGCCCTCACGCCTCGTGGGGACGCGAGAAAGAACCTTTTACCTGGGACAAGGGCCTAGAACGAGTCTCCTCTAGTCAGTTCTTCATTGTACTCCGGAGGCGTAGGGTAGAGAGCACACAGCTCTCTACATTACATATAGTTTAGGACAGCTAGCGCCAGCTAGCTGTATTACAATACAGTCCGCTTATTCCACTTTTTGTTATTAACATTTTAGTTTGAGTAAATACAAGTTCAGTTCGTTCAAAAACAAGTGTTTCATTTCATATAAATATTCCAGTATTCAAGGCCCGTCATGCGCGGCGCCAACACAAGGTATTTAAATTATTGCTATCAAGAGCAACTTTATCAAGAAAATTTGATATTCGAGTAATTAAAGTTTTTAGGCTTAAGCGGTCGGTGCCATAATCGGTGTCAGGGTGTCCTTGTTTTTTCTGTTTATCATGAGAACAAGACCACACATATACAAGTTGTGCCGAAGATTCTTCTAGACATGGCGAGCTTTAAATACTCACAATAAACCATAACCTCAGTTCTCAAATGGTGGAGTGACTGCCAAATCCGTACTGACTAATGCCTGAGGCATGACTGATGTCACGTCCGGGTGGTGTGTCAATGACGCTCCTGAGGTGTGCCACTTGACCTTGCTGGGGAAGGTGTGACCTCAGTCATCACCCGGGTCAAACCGCACCACGTGTCTGAAACTTGTTATTTAATAATAAGCCTAGGAACCTGGGATACGCTATTGAGATTAGCATAGATTGGTAGGGACGTATAGATTAAACAGTTTATGTTCACACAAAAAAAATCTAAAACAACACAAAAGTTTATTTAAACATTAAAGTGATGTTTATTTCGAATAATTATTCCACGACAGGGCCATTATTGAAATCGTGTCTGTTTTTCCGTATGTGCAATAACTATTGACAGAAATGTCTTAGAGACTTCAAACTTAGTACATAGGTTCTTCTTGCTCCAAGGATTTTATAGTAAAAGAGCAATCCGTCGTATATTCATCCGTATGTGCAACAACTATTGACAGAAAGGTCTTAGAGACTTCAAACTTAGTACATAGGTTCTTCTTGCTCCAAGGATTTTATAGTTAAAAGAGCAATCCGTCGTATATTCATCCGTATGTGCAACAACTATTTGACAGAAAGGTCTTAGAGACTTCAAACTTTGTACATAGCTTCTTCTTGCTCCAAGGATTTTATAGTAAAAGAGCAATCCGTCGTATATTCATCCGTTATGTGCAACAACTATTGACAGAAAGGTCTTAGAGACTTCAAACTTCGTACATAGCTTCTTCTTGCTCCAAGGATTTTATAGTAAAAGAGCAATCCGTCGTATATTCATCCGTATGTGCAACAACTATTGACAGAAGGTCTTAGAGACTTCAAACTTAATACATAGCTTCTTCTTGCTCCAAGGATTTTATAGTAAAAGAGCAATCCGTCGTATATTCATCCGTATGTGCAACAACTATTGACAGAAAGGTCTTAGAGACTTCAAACTTAGTACATAGCTTCTTCTTGCTCCAAGGATTTTATAGTAAAAGAGCAATCCGTCGTATATTCATCCGTATGTGCAACAACTATTGACAGAAAGGTCTTAGAGTACTTCAAAACTTCAGTACATAGCTTCTTCTTGCTCCAAGGATTTTATAGTAAAAGAGCAATCCGTCGTATATTCATCCGTATGTGCAACAACTATTGACAGATAGGTCTTAGAGACTTCTAAACTTAATACATAGCTTCTTCTTGCTCCAAGGATTTTATAGTAAAAGAGCAATCCGTCGTATAGTCATCCGTATGTGCAACAACTATTGGACAGATAGGTCTTAGAGACTTCTAACTTAATACATAGCCTTCTTCTTGTCTCCAAGGATTTTATAGTAAAAGAGCAATCCGTCGTATATTTTTCTGTGGTGTGCGTTACCTCTTGTTTTTCGGTCGTAACTTGAACCAAACTCATTTAGAACTCAACTTAACAACCTGTTAGTTCTTTCAGAAATTTCTTTTATTCTCTAAATTTGCTGAAATATTCATGTAGTTACCATGTAAAATTACTATATTAAAGTATAGTTTATTTCCAAATAAATGCTATTTAGATAAAAAAACCTTA
>NW_025786474.1:0-10428 GCF_021130785.1 Homalodisca vitripennis
TGAAGATTTGGTAATAAAAATTTTTTTTAAAATAGTGGAACGGTTCTAAAACGGGTTTTCTATGTCCATTTATCATGTTGCAGAAACAAGCTCGTTGTGTATGAGATACTTCGGCTGAAGGAAACTAACATCCACGTTTTTAAAGTATTACCCCTTCTACTCTTGATGTAAAAAGAGGGGCTCAACTTCATTCCAGGTTGTTGTTGTTTCAATCATGTTTAAAATCAAATTGTTTTTATGAAATAGCTAAACCCATGTCCTTTTTTTTTTTTAATTTTTGTAAAAAATTATTTACAGTAAAACCCCAAATTTTTAAACAGTTTGATATGTTAAAGTTTTTGGCTATCAGTAATTATCACAACTGCATTGAAAGAACTATTTAGATTCAAGGTTTAAATAAACAAAAATGTATACTTAGAATCTCGTTGACGAGGTAACTGAACAGAGAGTATTTTGGGTACTGTGGAAACTTAGTTAACATAAAGCTTTTCTTTTAAAAATTTGATGTTAGTTCAAAATAACGAAGAAATATCAATAAGATAAACACTGACTGGTTTTAATTAAAATATAAAGTTTACGAGAAAAAGTCAGAAGTTGAAAATGGCCTGTGATAAATATTTCTGCCACCTTCCAAAATTTTATGGCTTAATTTTGAAAAAGGGCCCCCAAATTTTATATGTGAAACAGCAACTAAAATAAAGTGGATATGTACTAAATTAAAATGTACTATGGCCATCGCAAAGTAAATCAGATAATACACTTCTTACAACTTAGTTGTTACAAAAAAAAAAAGTTTCATATAATTGTCAAGAGTTTTTTTACAAAAATTAAACATAATCTCTAAAAATAAGTTTTGGAGTCTGTACTATTTATTTCTTTTTAAATAAAAAATTAAGATATTTAAAAAATATGATGTAAAAATAAGAAAAATGTTCAAAAATCTTTGCATTTTTTAAAAATTAATACAAATTGAACTTTAACATACCTATAAAAATATATCTGTAAAATGTAAAGATAAAAAAAAAAGATTGTTTACCTTCTAAAAATGAAGAAAATTATTTTACTAAAACCCAACCAGATTCCCCTCATGGTTAAAGAAAACTATGCAGTTTGCTGGCTTAAAAAATTGAAAAAATTTAGTAAATTCAAGGAAAATAAATTACAGTGGGGGGGTTTATTTAAACTAAATAACATATTATTTTTTTAATCAACGAAATTTGTTTCAAAGAGCACATATTTCAAATTTAGTTAACATAGTACTATACATAAATTTGCTAAAAGATAAGTTTGTATGCAACACTACTTGTGCAGTTAAAACGTGTGGTCTGTGATAGGTGGCAATGTGAAAGTACGCAGTATTAATAGGACCCAAAACTATTGTAATGTGTTTTATATATCATATATATATCATACATAATATGGCTCATATATTTTGGAAACGAAAGGCATGAATAATACCAACTTTTTTATATGTATATATAACACATTTGAGTAATTTTGTATAATTTTTTAAATATTTTATGCAATAAATGGCATTTTTTTACTCTAAATTAAATTATTTTTAAATAATATGTAATCATATATATTTACTGTTTTATTTTGGGATAGTTTTCAGGGTAAAAATCTTAAATATGATAATCATTTTTTGGAGTGTGGAATAATATTTAATCCTTTCATTTTATCAAAAAAAAAATTTTAACAATTTTTTTTTTTCAAGGGGTAGTTTTCAAGGGTTGATTAAGGGGTTAAAAATTTGATAATTATTATAAGAAAATATAAAAATATTACTAACTCTATATTATATCTTTTTATATCATACCAAGTATTTTTTTGTGATTTTTTTCAATTTAGGGGGTTTTTTGCCAGGGTTGTAAGATGTTCAAGGGGTTGAAAAAAGATTTTAATATGAGGTAATTGTGTTATAAAACACTTTAAATTTCACCACTTACTATTAAACATGTTTTCTAGCGATAAAATGGCTCAATGTCGATTTTTCCGTTTAAGGGGTTGTTTACAACCCCTTAAAAATAATAGGCGGGTTCAGATCATTTTCACTTTTGAAGTTAAGGGTAAGATGAGCCTAATTCCTAAAATTTTTATGCAAATGGTTCACAGTAAAAAAATTCGGAGGTAAGACCGTATTTTTCGCTTCAATTTCCTGCACTAATAGGTCAATTTTGATCCTAGGATTTTCGTAAGTAGAAAGACTAAGAGAGATTATTTGACAGCCCCCATTGAGAATAGGCCTTACCAAATTGCTATTATGTATTTAGAATTACAATTTATTTAGTACCTAGTTTCACATGATTTTTGTAGTTTTTATAATTTTTTTATTAAACAACACTTGATCTAGATTGAAAATAACATTTAGATTTTTCTATCTAGAGTGTTCGAGTGATGTTTATAATTTGTAGTGTAACATATATGTTATTTATAAATGCAATTTATTTTTGGTAGAGTTTTGAATGAAATTAAAATATATACATTGGGTTATGATTGTGTTTTGTATTATTTATTATTTTGTTAAAATATTTGGATTTAATTGTAAATGTTCATGTTAACTGTAAAACAAGTTTAGCTATATTTGTTCTTAAACATTGTATTATGTGATCAACAGAAAGAGACAGCTCTGATTAAAAAGCTGAAGTCTCACGTTGGAGCAAGATCCCCAATTAAATCAACGGGCTTCTTAGGGTTGAAGACTAACCGGAGCAGCGTTTTGACAACTTTGAGATAAGATGTTTACCGAAACTTGAGAAGAAGTACAAAACAATTCTTCAGAAGGATGGAAGAGCGTCCTCCTGCCAACAAATATGTGTTGATGTGATCCACTCAAAAGAGAAGGTTTTCAATGTAAATTTTTTTGAATACTTTTCATTTTGAGCACTTTACTGAGTAGCTTAAGTAATTGTCTTGAGTATTAAATAATTATAATTCCCAACTGTTTGTATTGATATCAAACTGTTAATAAAACCCAATATGTATTTTTTTGAAGAATTTTTAAATCACCTTTTTCATTCTATATTGAATATACAGAAGTACCTAGTAAAAAACAGTATGTATCTAGTACATTAAGTTGAGAACAGCAAGTTGCTCGAGATTGGCATTGATTTGCCTCCTCGCTCAGATTGCCTGGACAATGGCTGTTCTTCTGATCTGTTAGGTTGAGTGATTTTATGACCACTGTCCCCCTGTCCCTCAGCTCGAGCAGCCAACACACAGTGACATGGCCTGATGGCGAACGTCAAAGCAGCGAGTGATTAACCAAGCACTAGAGTGGTGGCACAGAACACAGCAGGTCACAATGCGTGGCCAGACAAAGGTCTAGAGGACAACCACCCTGAGACTATCTATGAAACTGCAGCAGCGAGAAGTTGTTTTTTGGCCTCCAGATCTCAAACATTAGAGTCGCACCTATACATATGTCAATCCCCCACAAGTAATATAAATAGACTTTGTATTATAATTTGTTGGAAGTCAGGGGAAAACACAACCATATGAGGTCCATTTAATTGTGACTTCTTTAATATATATGTGGTGGAAGAAAACCTCAGTCATAGTAGAGTCTTTCCTGGGCGTTTATCAGTTGACTCCAATTTCACGTGTGTTTTCATATGAGTCCTAACATCCAAAGGAGCGGAAAATGTATTGCTTCAACCCCACATCAATTGAGGATGTGCTTCAGAACCCAGCTTCTTATCAGAGCCTAACTACAAAAAAATTTATTTTCAATATTTAATCACTGCATATCAATCTCGGATAAGAAGTCAAATGTCTTGTATTTTTATAGTGAAGATGTCTTGCAGATGATTCCAGAGAGCCTCACAATGATTGATTCGTGATCCAAAACATTTCTGATCCAGCTTCCTCAATCAGTCTTTGGCCCATCTGTATACCACCTGATGGTATGCTACAAAGTGTGTTGTATGCTGTTGTGCACATGTCCTTTTTTATGCTTAAAGCCACATTGTAATTTTTTTCTCAAAAGTGTTCTTCCTAAGTCGTTGATCGGAGATGTGACTTATAGTGCATTCATTGAAGCAATAGTTGCTCCTAATTATTTTATAATTGTGAAGCCAAATTGCATACAAAATTTAGCGGAAATTAGGTTCAATCTAACCCTTAACTTAGAAAGTGAAAATGATTTGAACCCGCAGACCAAACCCTGGGGGTGGTTGTCCAACTCCTTCTCGGGTTGTGTAAATTTTATTTTCAAAATAACCTTTGGATTTCGATAGAAGGTCCTATAATTTAAATGCAAAAAAACATCTATAAAGTGTTTTCGCGAAAAATCCAAATACTTTACACGTTATTGCAGATTTAAAATTCACATTCTTTTCACTATATTCATCGGGTTTCCTTTTGCAAAATATCTCCAAAAAGTATACGTTAAAGTTTTATAATTCGAAAAAATTTTATAAAGGAACCACCAATTGTAGCAGGTAAATAACAATAAACAATTCGGGTTTTTTTAAAAAGAATTCCCTAAGTGCAATATTAAGCTAGATTAATTAATAAATCAAAGCTGTTTTTCATTTTTTAGTCTGAAATTTTAATCGATGTTGGCGTCAATTGCCCAATTCTAAGACCGTGCGACCAGATGCAATTTTAGGCATTTGCTTCGAATAAAAAAGGTTCTTGTAGTCAGCTTTAAAAAAGCTTATAAAAAGACACTATTAAAAAGTCTATTGCTAGGTGAAAATAAGTGAGCTGTATTTGCAAATAAGAGGACATCTAATGTCTTGTTACTTTTAAATCTGAATGGGGTTTCATAAGTGCCATTTCAACACCAAAATTATAATTAATCGTATTCCAACCTAGAAATCAACTTTATCGTATATGAAGAGTTTAATAAGATTGTATCAGAATTTGGAGATGCTTCAGGACACATATTTTTCAAAAAAAGTCACGATTTAAACAAAAGTTCAAATTTTTAAAAAACCACCTTTTTTTCACACTATCTCAAAAAATGACGACACATAACGAAATAAAAAAGTGTAAAAGGATGAAAAATGTAGGTATATTTCTGACAAACAATTTGGATTTTTTTTTATTTTCTGTAAAAAACAAAAAATTTGACGGAAATATGATTGTTTAAAGAGCGCGGTGGCAGCGCAATCCACAGCCCCCTCTTAAGCTCCCTTTAACCCTTCACCGTTTGAGAAAAAGGTTTTTTTACTATATATTTCAATGAAGGATGTTGTAGCACTCTTTTAAATTTAAACTATACAATGGTATTTTTAATAAATTGTGATAGCATGAGAATTGAAGGAGTTATGGTCAAAAAACTATCATATTTTTTTTTCTACTTTAGTATAACTGAAAAATTTCGGACTGTGACTATTTGGAGCAAATGTGAAAGTACGCAGTAAAATAGAGACCCAAAACTATTGTAATGTGTATATATATCATAAAATTATACAAACATACTATGGCGATCCTATATTTGAGAAACGTAAGGCATGAATACATACCAACTTTACTTAATATGTATATAAAACACATATGAGTAAATTTTGGTATAATTTGTAAATAATTTTATGCAATAAATGGCATTTTTTTACTCAAAAATTAAACTATATTTAAATAATATGTTAATCATATATATTTACAGTTTTAAATTTTAGGAAAGTTTTTCAGGGTAGAAAATCTTATGAATAATGAAACATTTTCGAGAGTGTTGGAATAATTATTTAAATCCTTTTCATTTTTATCAAAAAAAAATTTTTTAACAATTATTTTATCAAGGGGTAGTCTGTTCAAGGGTTGAAAGGGGGTTTTAAAAATTTTGATCAATTATTATAGAAAAAAGTAAAAAGTGTTACAAACTCTAATACTAATAAATCGATTTTATATCATACCCAAAGTATTTTTTTGTGATTTTTTTTTCAAATTTTAGGGTTGTTTGCAAGGGGTTAGTAAGATGTTCAAGGGGGTTTGAAAATGATTTTAATAATGAGGTAATTTTGTTATACAAACACATTAAAATTTCAAGACCACTTACTATAAACATGTTTTCCTACGATAAAATGGCCTCAATGTCCGATTTTTTTTCCGTTAAGGTGGTTGTTTACCCCCCTTAAAAATATAATAGCGGAGTTCAGATCATTTTCACTTTTGAAGTTAAGGGGTAAGATGAGCCTAATTTCCTAAATTTCCATGCAAATACGGCTTCACAGTAAAAAAAATTCGGGAGTAAGCCCGTTATTTTCGCATTCAATGCCTGCACTACTAGGTTCAATTTTGATCCTAGAGATATCGTAAAGTAGAAAGACTGAAGAGAGATATAATTGACAGCCCCCATTGAGTAATAGCCTTACCAAATTGCTAATTATGTATTTAGAATTTTTACAATTTTATTTACTACCTAGTTTCACATGAATTTTGGTAGTTTTATAATTTTTTTTATTAAACAACACTTGTATCTAGATTGAAAAATAACATTTATGATTTTTCTATCATAAGAGTGTTCGAGTGATGTTTTAATAATTTTGTAGTGTCACAAAAATGTTAAATATAAATGCCAATTATTTTGTATAGTTTTGAAAGCAATAACACTAAAACATTTGTATCTGAAAGTGAATAACATATTTATTAAAATTGTAAACATATTTTATTTAATTTTAAATGTTCATGTTAACTGTAAAACAAAGTTTAGCTATATTTGTTTCTACACTTGTATAATTTGTCAACAGAAAGAGAACAGCTCTGATTAAAAAGCTGAAGTCTCAGTTGGATCAAGATCCCCAATTATCAAACGGCTCTAGGGATGAAGACGTCCCGAGCAGCGTTTTGACACTTTGGATAAGATGTTTACCGAAACTGAGAAAGAGTACACAACAATTCTCAGAAAGGATGGAAAGAGCGTCCTCCTTCCTACAAATAAGTTAATGAATGTTGATCCACTTTAAAGAAGGTCATGTAAATCTATTGTTTGAATACTTGTCATTTTGAGCATTTACTGTGTAGCTAGTAATTGTGCTTGAGTAATAAAATAAATTTTAAAGTCCCAACATTTGTATAGATATCAAAACTGTTAATAAACCAAATTGTATTTTTTGAAGAATATTTTACTCACCTTTCATCATATTGAATATACAATGTACAGTAGTAAAAAAACGTATGTTATCTAGTACATTAAGTTGTGAACAGCAAGTTGCTCGAGATTGGCATTGATTGACCTCCACTCAGATTGCCTGGACATGGCTGTTCTCTGTGTTCAGGTTGATTGATTTATGACCACGTCCTGTCCCTCAGCTCACAGGCCACACACAGGGGACTTGGTGAGGCGAACGGCCAAAAGCAGCGAGTGTTTACGCAAGCACTGAGTGGTGGCACCAGAACACAGCAGGTCACTATGCGTGGCCAGACAAGGTCTAGAGGACAACCACCTGAGACTATTCTGAACTGAGCAGGAGATGTGATTTGGGCCTCCAGATCTCAAACATTTGAGTCCTCATATTACATATTGGTCTATCCCCCCAAGTAATGTTATGACTTATGTATTGATATTTGTTGGAAGTCAGGGGAAAAACACAACCATCAAGAGGTCAAATTAAATGTGCTTCTTTAATATATATGTGGTGGAAAGAAAACCCAGTCCTAGTTAGTTCTTTCCTGGCGTTTTATCAGTTTCCTCTATTCACTGTGTTTCATAATGTCCTACATCCAAAGTAGGGAAAATGAATTGCTTCACCCCACATCATTGTGAGGATGTTGCTTAAGATCCCACTTCATATCAGAGCTAACTACAGAAATGAATTTCACTCGCTTCAATCTCGGATAAGATGGCAATCGTCTTTGTATTTTTATAGTGAGTGGTTTCTTTTGCAATATTCAGAGCGCCTGCACAAAGATTGATTCGAGATCCAAACATCGTCTGATCCAGCTTCCCTCATCAGTCTATGGCCCATCTGTATACCACCTGATGGTAATGCTACTAAGTGTGTTGTAATTATGCCAATGTTGTGCACATTCCTTTTATATTCTTAAAGCCACATTGTAATTTTCTCAAAAAAATGATCTTCCTAGTCGTTATCGGTAGGTGATCTTTAAAAGTGCAGGTCATTGGAACATTATTGCTCCGAATGATATTTTTATTGTGAACCGAAAATTATGCATACAATTTTTTGGAATTATGGTTCCACTTACCCTTAACTTCAAAAAGTGAAAATGATTTGAACTCCGCAACCACCCTGGGGGTGGTTTGCCACTCCTCTCTGGGGGTGAATTTTTTTTTTTTCAAAATAACCTTGGTTGTCGATAGAAGGCCTAATTTTAAGCAAAAAAATCATCTACTAAAGTTTTTCGAAAAATCCAATACTTTTTTCAAGTTTATTGGCAATTTGATACTCACATTTTTTTCACGTTTTTCCATCGTTCTTTTGCAAATAATCCTCCAAAAATATTCTTTTTAACGAAAATTTTAATAAGAACACAATTTTAGCAGGTAAAAAACAATAAACAATTCGGGTTTTTTTATAAAGTATTCTTAGTGCCATACTTAAGCTAGATATTAAAAAATCAAAGCTGTTTTTTTTATTTTGTCTGAAAATTTAATCGATGTGGTTCAATGCCATCTAGCGGTCGACCAGATGCATTATAGGCATTCGAATAAAAAAAGGGTTTTGTAGCTGCTTAGAAATAAGCTTTAAAAAGAGCACTATTAAAAGTCTATTGCAGGTAAAAATAAGTGAAGCTGTATTGCAAATAAGAGGAGGCATCTAATGTTTTTCTTTTAAATCGACGGGTTTCCAAAGTGGCCATTTCACCAAAATTAAAATTAATCGTAATTCCGCCAAGAATCAACTTTATTATGAAAGAGTTTGAAAGATTGTAACAGTTTGGGCTGCTTCAGGACACATATTATTTGATAAAAAGTCCACAATAAAAAAAAAAATTTAAATTTTTAAAAAACCACCTTTTTTCATAATATCTCAAAAATGGGACAAACAGATACGTATAAAAGTGAAAGGGATCACAAAATGTATGTACTTTTCAGACAAACAAAGTGGGATTTTTTGAGTTATTTTCTGTCAAACAAAAATTGACGGAGATATGATTGTTTAAAAGAACGCGTTGCAGCGCAGTCACAGCCCTCTCTTAAGTCCTTTAAACCCTTCACCGTTTGTAGAAAAAAAGGTTTTTTACTATAAAATTGCAATGCAGGATGTTGTAGCTCTCTTATTTACCTTAACAATGGTTTTTTATCAATTGTGGATTAAGCATGAAAATTGAAGTAGATTATGGTCCCAAAACTTATCATATTTTTTTCTACTTAGTAACTGAAAATTTCGGACTGTGAATATTGGAGCAATGAGAACAGTACCCAGTATAATTTAGAAACCCCCAACTAAATTGTAATGTATATAGTAATATAAAATAAATCAGTATAACATAATATGGCCTCATATATTTTGGAAACGTAGGCATGAATACATACAAACGTTCTGATATGTATATATAGCACATTTTTTTGACAGTTTTATATAATTTTGAAAATAATTTTATTCAAATAAATGTCAATTTTTTTTGACTCCTAAATTAAATTATTTTAAATATGTACTCATAGTCATATTTACTGTTTTAATTTAGGGGTATTTTATAAAAGGTAGAAAAGCATAACCCTCCATCAGGCGCTTTTAAAAATTAGAAACACCAACAGGCGCTCACGGAGGTTTCCTCCAGGTTAGCGAATAAAGGATATCATTAGTCGTTTAAACTTTTTATTATGTATAAATATTCATACTGATTTCCATTACAATTGTAATATACTCATTTTTTAGTAAATGAAATAAAAATTACTCTCTTATGTAATGAATTTTCCAAATATGTAATTCAAAATCTGTAAAAAAATGATATTGTATAACAAACAACATGATTTATTTTAAGGAATAATGCAATTAATTATAAAAATTTTTAACCTACTGTAATAATATATGGAAATTAACTTAGTTTTTAACTTTCATACAAAAACAAACTTACTTCAATTCTTTAGAAATTATACAATTGTATTTTCAATTATTACTCTGAAATCAAAATTTATTCTTGTACTAAAAATCTTTTTACACAAAGTTTTAAAAACATTTTCTTTCCTGGTTTCTTAAAACGACAAGTGTTCACTCCATAAACATTAACTTAAATGTTCCCTAGCACACTGGAACAAGTACTGACAAGTCTCTCGTCTGTCATTCTCCATTTCACAAAAATTCAAATAAAATATATTGTAAAACTTAAAAAGAAACCATACACAGGGCCACACATGTAGGCGCACAAGGATTAATTTTTACTCCATAAAAACTAAAAAACAATAAGGCGCTCACGGAGATTTTCGTCCCAAACACTACAAATACAACATCAGGTGCTCACGGAGGAATAGTTCCGGTCTCAGCACGGAATTAGACCTCCATACTGGAGATTTTAAAAAAC
>NW_025786475.1:0-14872 GCF_021130785.1 Homalodisca vitripennis
TTTCAACAAATAATAAATTGAGATCAGTTCCAAATAATAAGACATAGAGAAAATAACTAGTTTTAAAAACTTATTAGTGCGTTATATATTTGATTGCTGTTTAGCTTCATTCACGTGTAATCGCCCTCTATACATACTATAATGGGATCATGGACCACTCAGGGGTCGACTTGAAGGCCCCGTGGTGGCAACCTTGGAGGCCAGATACTATTTTTCATGACAACCACCACCAATATTTCCACGTCAACTTTGGCTTCAACTGCTATTTTTGGGACATAGTAAGTTCTAGGATAAACTATTCATAGTGTATAATATTCTGGTTTTGTGAATGTTTTAAACTAATGCATAAGGATTTGAAAAGAGTTCCAGAAATTTCCACTTCTTAACATTTGTATATGATATTACAGACATCTTTAAATAACAAATACTCTTAGCGAGACTTATTCTGTGGCCACTGTACTATTATGTTCAGTAATTAATCTACAATCAAGTAAATGAGGAAGAAATGATCCAGGACACCTCGCCAAAAAAGTTAATATTTCTATTAAAAAATCACATTGGTTATTCATCCTTTTTTCATCCATGCTTACTACTGTAAATCCATTTATCTTCAGATATTTAAGCTCGATTGAAGCTTAAAATTAATTTTAATTTTACCAAACTTTCGCTTTTTGTAAATAAGTCTATGGAATTCACTAAAGGTGTATTACTGATAAGTTAATACAACAAATCAACTGTTTGAAACTTGTAAAACACGAAAGTTAGAGAGTGCTGTTAAATGTTATATTATGTTACTCACAGCATTTATTTATTTATCAGCAATTAATTAGATTATATTAATTATATCAGTAATCCCAGAACCAGATCGAAATAGAGGTGTACTCTTACTTAATTACTGTACTAACTCCACTTTTAGCCGGAATTATATGTCTAAATATCTAAACTCACTTTGAATAGTATTTTAGCGACCTCACGTCCCAGACATTATTCATTAGATAATATCCGGTACTAAACATTTTTTTACTATTACCGGTACCATTTTTCAGGGGGTCCAAGTGAAAAAGTTCCTTATGGGCTCATCAGACCATAAGGGGCGCTTCACATGTACAAGGTAAAAGTGGGTCAAGATAAAAAAAAACCCCGGTTTCCATCCAAAATTTTACTAGGACAGAGATCATTTTAACTCCGAAGTTAGTTCAAGCTCGATCGATTCTAAAGCTCAGAATTTAAGAAAAATTCATAAAATCGCTAATGTCTGCCAATTTGTATCTTTAGATAACACTAAATCGAGGTTGGAAATTATGTTAACATTTTTTAATATTGTTTCTATAAAATATTAATGTTGAATATTTAAAATAATACTAAATGTTTTGATTATTGTTATTTGTTTTCTTGCAATACAACGAATTATTTAACGAAATGGCTAGTAGAAGGAAACATTGCCTCGCTTATACAAAATACTGACTGAAACCTACACTTTGCTTACATTTCAGATTCCATTGACTTCTCTGGGAAAGTGCCCTGGAAATACTAAAAGAGTTAGACGTGGCTTACAAGTAGCTTACAAGCTCAGTAGTATTGATTTGTTATTATTATATCCCTGCAATATTAAAGCAATATTTATTAAGCTCTCTTGGATTTTTACATCTGATTTAAGTGTTGGTTAAGTGTGTTGTGTTGTAGGGCATCATAAAGTGTATTAAGCTATTCATCAAAATCTTACCAAAAACTCGAAGCTCCAAAACTCTGATTAAATTTCAAAAACAATTTACGATGGTTATAATAGATATCTTACTTACACACAAAAAACTTGTAATTTTGCCAGATACACGGGACTTATCGTAGATCAGATAGGATCTATAAGGAGGACATCTTCTACGGCAAAGGAAAGCCGCTGTGCGAAGCGTTCTAAGGAGGAATTAAAAGATGAAATAACACAAAGGCTTGAGGAGAATCCTCGGGCGCATAGAACGTTCAGACCTTTCTTAGACCAGGAAGAAGTCTTCCAGAAAACATTCAGATAAGGGTAATGGATTAATTTAAGCTACGGCTATCTTTATTTCTTTATTTAATATTATTAATCTTGCGGTGTTGAAATTCTGGTGATTATGTTGTTTCTAGTCCATAACACTTCAGTTAATAACTTATCCTTCCGTTTTCAGATTTTCATTCAAAGAAAATTTCTAATTTCAACATATGTTTTGTGCAAACATTACCATACGATCACTATAACAGCTGGGTATGATTTTCATGACTCGTCTCACACACACTATGTTGGTGTTTAGTTATTACTTGAATACTAACAGACATTGTTTTATTTCAGCTTTGTGAAAAGGCGTGGGATTTTCCAAGAAGAATTATGTTGTGTTTAAGACTTTCCTCCAGTGGTTGGCCGTTGAATCTTTAACTGATCAATGTAAATTCCCCGATGAAAAAGAATTGCATCGTGTGCGTGAAGGTTTTTATAATTCTGGTACACCATTCAATTATACTTTTCAAATTGTTTTTATGTTAAGGATTAGTCCTAGGATCCAATTGGTATTAAACTTAATGTTAACTTGATGTCAAATTTATCCCAAAGATGTTCCAGGTATTTTGAACATAACTGTTCATTAAAGAGAACGGAATATAATATTATAGCTGTTCAGGAAGATTGGCTACGGGGACATTACAAAATCTCAAAATCGAAGGTTTTATTTAGGAGGATTGTTTGTTCAAGCCTTTATAAGTTTAAAAGAGTTTGACTAGTATTTGATATGCGTTATAAATCTTTCAGCCATTGAAGTGGCTAAGTTTTAAATCCATTCATACGAAGGAAATCTTAAGAAGCATGTCTATTGAGACGCGAATAACGAGCAGGGTCGTGTGCAGTAGTCGACCCTGATGTATGTGTGTGCACAGTACGATGTTGATTGTATATATTTCGTGTTTCTTACGTATGTTCTTAAGGGCCCCAGACACTCCAAACCTGATGTGCAAATGTTGTCAATACAAGTTTTGGATCTTTTGTAAAGACATTAAGCAATTTTCAAGGCTGGAAAAATTCCTTATACGTCCGTCACTGAAACCCTAGATATGTGCCCATAACTGATGCTAGATGATATGTCACCATTTCATATTATTTATTCAAATAATAAATATGCCATCACTCACTCTTCCTCGATTTAGGAATGGCTAGATTCACCTCTCCTATGTCATTCATAAGGGGAAAATGTTTTCAATATCCCTGTTTGAAGTCCATAAAGTTCCAAAGCCTGATGCATTTACAAAAAATGGGGTGTGATTCGAGATTGAGATCTCTAAGAAAACATCACTAACTTTAGCCACCTATACTTTGGGTTACTTGTTAAGTGCGATAATGGAGGTTTCCCAGAACTACTACCATTGATCTTGTAGTTACTTGAGACTTTTGAAGTGGAAGGCTAATGGAAGGTTATGGAATAGTAGAGAAGGGTGAGCTCAGGCTACTGTCGATCTCATTTCTTTTTGAGAAAATTCCAGAAAAACGAACTATAAGGTGTAAGAATATCTTCCATTAAGAAAGGCTGGCATAAAATTACAATGATAAAAGATGTAAGTGTGAGGCCACCTAGGTAACATGCAACTAATGTTTTAATTGAAAAATGTTGATATAAATAGTTAGACATTCTTAAATTTTAAAACTAAATTAATTCTACTTCAATGTCGTGTTTGTTATGATAAGTCATACGCTATAAGGATGTAACCATTGTATTATAACCTCTATCAGTAACTAGTCTATTATAAGAGTTATTTGGACATGTTTCTAGTCAACTACCAATAATATGTATTTATAATTTCAAATAACTGTCTTGTGTAAATGTACATATTTTTTGAAACATATCGAAACATATCGTATATAGTTATGTAATTCGTTAGTAGAATACGTATTGTTTGTAATTGTATATAATTTAGAACTAGCCATTACAAATTTTCAATTCAGTTTTACTATTAGATAATTAAATATGTCAGCTATTTTACCACTTCTATAGTACGTGATAGATTATAATATACATTTTAATTTTGATTAAGAATAGTCCTGATTTCTTTCAACCTTATCCTTTGTCCACTATATCCACTATACTGTACGAGGGTCTTATCAAACAGAATAAAAGAGGGAGGCCTATCGACAGCAAGGTTATTTGTTTCAGACACATCAAAAAATAAGAAACAAAAAGAAATCTCTCACATAATTTTTTTTTCAAATGGTGGTAATAATTTTATAACATTATTTGCGCGCGCGCGCGCGCGCGTGTGTGTGTGTGTGTGTGTGTTGTGTGTGTGTGTGTGTGTGTGTGTGTGTGTGTGTGTGTGTGTGTGTGTGTGTGTGTGTGTGTGTGTGTGTCGTCTGTGTGTGATGTAGCGCGAATTAAAAGTATAGATACACTGTACTCTGTTTGGTTTTTTATTTATAAAGATGGAGGAATGGAACTCGGGACACCTTTCCTGGACATAGAAGTTAACTTTTTAGTCTCTGTTACAACTTTGCCCATTTCCACAAAATGGGATTTTGGGAGGGAGCGGCCCAAAATATTTAAATGTCACCCATTAAGTGACACCTCATTTTAAAGCCCTTGATTTTAGAAGAAGAACAGTGGAAACTAGAGCTTTCTATCTCAAACCAGTAGACGATGGCACTTCTTAACGACTACTGGCATCGGAAATATCTTGAAAGGAATTAGGACTACAAAGGACATGAATATTCTCTTTTTTACCAAAAAGGACTGACTAACGCACTGCATACTTTCTTGGTCGGGGCAAAAAGGTTACTGTTGCATTTGCTACATAGACAGTTTAAAAAGTATTTATTAAATATTGATGGGAGAAGTTATATGCTAAAATATTTTAGAAGTTAATTAGTGATAAATATAGGTAAAACTGAATTATGTAATTTTTCAAGAAAGGGTCTGTAGATGTAAGATGATACAGTTAGACAACAGGTTTTTCTAGTAGTCTGCTTTGTTAACGGATTTACTGTGAGAGTCGACTTTTGTTCTCGGTTGACCGTGTGATTGGATAGTGGGAGGCCAATCATTGTTTTTTTTTTTTGGGATTCGCTTATAGTTAGCTGGTATAGTAGTATACTGGAAGGGGATGTATAAATAGATACGACACGCTCTTCTCAAGGTCTTTTGAATGTTCTTTTGAGGTAATTAGTTAGTGTTTTCGGATTTATAGTTTTCCTGTACCCATCTGCGAGGTATTTTGCGTAAGTAGCTCTTTCATAGTTCAATTACGATTCTCAGATTGTAATTTTAATGTTTACTAATGGTAGCTTTCTCTTACAGGCATATTGTGTAAATTTTAATCCAAAAAGGAAATAAGAAGATTTTAATTCACTTAATAATTAACCAATCCTCAAGTGTACCCTTTCACCTCATGTCTCACCTGTGCTTCCATCTCCGGGTGTAATTGTTTTCAATCTTAATTTTATTTGTATCTCTTTCTCGCACGTAACATGGAGTATTGCAGAGAGAAATTCGTGTATTTCATTAATACTCATAAAAACTGTTTCATTCTCCGAATTCAGAACTCCAAAACATTGCTCTTTAGGTTAAGGTCCAATTATTCTGAAACGGATCAAGAGAATGCAATATCTTGCAATGAATGTCCCTTATTTTTAGGAGTGTTTATTAAGCGAGTTAAAAAGGTCAAGCCTTTGACATATTGTTATTCAATAGAAAATCACATGGCAAAGCCACAAGTAACTACTAGTTAAAAATAAAAGCCAGGCGAATTGAGAAGTTGTTGCGACCAGCTGTGTTTATGTGTGCGGTTGCATTCGTAAAAGAGTAATTCTTTAAGGATCACGGTTCTCCGGACAAAATGTGAGTTCTTCAGAAAAATCTGAATCGCGAGCAGCAGGAGCTATCAAAGCAGTAGCTTACTTTTCAACTGTAAAAATGTCGTGTTTTTCTTCTTCAATATTACTATTAGTTATAGTGCTAAATAAGTATTTTGATTAATGTTAGTATTTTCCTAAATTAAATACAAGGTACACATAAACTTATTCCGGGGGAAAAGGACATTTACACATCTCGATTATAAACATAACTCAAGCACAGTTTAGTGTTCTATTTTGTACATTTGGGGATCGTTTCGTAGCAGGAAAAACCTACAATAGTAAATATCAAAATGTGAGACCGAGGGATTAAGCAATTCAAAACACCGTAAGCTTATTTTACGCTTAACAGAAGAGATAGATCTTTCTTTTTTATTCGCTAGTTAACCATCCGATTAAACATCGGACAGAAACAGTGTCCCAAGAAATCTTTATTTCCTCCTTAACAAAGGTGTTTTCTAATTTTAACCTCAAATTAAAGTCTTATCTTGACGTTGACATTTAAACCATTCACCGGTTTTATTGACCGTTAGTTCCTCAATTATCTTCAAAGAAACTCCCCCATTCTTTGCAATATGAATAGAGGCTGGAATTATTTTCGACAGCGCCTAGGGAAAAACTTAAATCTCAATAAGCATATATTAGGCTAAGCAGCAACAGTATTGGATCAAACTTGTTTCAAGAATATCAACTGCCTTGTTCAGCAACGTCAGATGGAAGTATACACAACCCAACATCGAACGAAGATATAACTGATATTAAGAAGGCACGCAGTAGCCCAAAGTACACGTGAGGCTCAGGTATTAAGATAGGATAAAAGTTAAAACTAAATAGGAGATTGTCTCAAAACCATGGACGTTTCTCTTCAAAAACTTAGGATTTAATAGAATTAGGGTAAAGAAAGTCTTATTTTACCTGGGGAAGTTAGGAATATGAATTCATCTCTAACACTGAATCTGGGTGACACCCGAACAACAATGGTTGGGCCGGTGGGCTGCTTACTAGGACAGGTAGCCTTGGTTGATTCGGTTATCTTGTGGTAATCAACGTACCCGCTACACTATGGCATTGGCATTAGTATTTTAATGCTAATGAATTATTAAAAGACTAGATTATCTGTTATTACGAATCGTTTATAATTAACATTCCAATATAGAATTTCCTAAGGGGAAATCTATACTGAATATAAATTATAAACAATTAGTGTAGGTAGATAATCAATCGTATGTTTTACAGTTCATTAGTATTTACACGAAATCTAAGTTGCCGAAGTAAAACCTTTATGAATTTGAAAAAATTTCCTTCAAACGGCCACAGTTTTTAAACTCTATGTTAATGTTAAACTAGAGTCTCAAATGTGCGACCGGAAGCTAACTAGCGTTGCCCTCATGACAATCTTATGTTAAGTAATGTAAAATTGCAAAAAAAGCATCATGTACGATGGTTTTTACATAGGTACCTCATGGAACTAACTGGACAAATTATGTAACAAATTGTACTTGCACTTTCAGATAGCTAAAACTGTTACTAAAAGGCATCAATAGTTTGAAAATGTCTTCCTGTTGATGTATCACAAATTCTTCAATTTTATCTGGACAATATCTCAGCATAACTTGACAACTAATACATCAAAGTAAATTAAAAAATTAAAAAAAACTTACTTTACTTATTGTTAGAGTAAAGGTTTCCCTCCTTAATTTTCAATAACACATTCCATAATAAGTATTATGGAAAAACCCATTGATTCTCCAGTGTGATAACAACTAAAAGAGCAAGTGGTAGAAGTATACTTAATTATAATGTACTGTACAACTGTCTTAAGAGTATCAGGTGGCTGATCTGGTTTCAAATATATAGAAGGACCTCGTCTTTTAGACAATTGGGAACCGGAACCGCTGCTCTATGCATTACATCGAGTTATGTTTTGAAGGTTATATGTGTTGGTGTTGATCCATTTATTTCGCTCGTTCGTTTTGACTTTGGGAGAGTATGGGTGGAAAATTATTGGAATACGAACTGTTAGTTAACTTATTATAAAAATGAAATTGTTTTGCAAAGATAGTGTACAATACAAATGCCTAAGGAGTGTAACATTGTTAGCCGCTAAGGATTAATGGTTAAAACTGTAACAAAATTGAAGGTAGGGTGTTTCATGGCCCGGTTGATTTGAACATAACCTTAAGCCTCTAGTCATATCTAATAATAGAGTAACACGATTAGGCCCTACCTATGTTGTTTCAAAATGTAAATTAGAATCTAGACTTCTAAGATAATATAGGCATAAGTAATTTTAAATTGCTAATGTTCTAATTGGATTTTATTGTTAATGTTTATAAATAACAAATTAACTTAATTGTTAGATAAGTAGGTAAGTATATTGGATTAGATACAATGTATATAGGTAACCTGTGACATATTGAACATATGCTTAGGGTAATTCTCTACTATTAGAGTATCAACTTGAGTTATTTGGATGATTACTGTAGCCACTTTGAAATATGTTATTTTTCCAAAAATAAATTGCGTTAAAAAGTTGTTCATAAAACATAACGGAAAACAAATGGTATCTATGTAAGTTACAGGCCTACCCGGCAAATCACGAATTTGATGTTATTAACATATTCTGCTCATCCTCCTGAAAGATAGACTTTAATAAGCGGCCTACACTTGTTATTCGATCGCTATTATCAATTGTTGCAATTGTTTTTATCCGAATGATGATTCGATATTACAATTTAATAAAATTATCATATGATTTCAACTTCTTAGTTATAGGCCTAGAAATTTTAATGTAACAATAAACAACAAGAAGTAACTAATATTGTGAAACTTTGAAAATGGCAATGAATATGAGGAAAATATGTAGGCCTAAGATATTTCTAACAAGTGACGAGATTTTTTAAGAAGCTTCAACATGTGGGTTTGGCGAACACATGGGCAGAAATCTTTCCTCCATTTCACAAAAGCAGTTACTTATTGATATCAAGCTGGTCAAGTTATAAATATTGTAAGGTTTCTTTGATATCTAAGTCTAGGCCATAGTTGGTTTTTTTGTTTTCTAATTTTATTGTAAAATTTGTGTATTTAAAATTGTAATCTATGAGATCCTTCTTGTTTCAGTAATTTATTATAACTATGTATGCGATTTTTACATACATCGAAGTTGGATAATATATCGAACTGTTCCATAATAACAATCGGTTAACAAGTGTAGGCCGCTTATTAAAGTTTCCCCCTCCTGAATAAAAATGTATATGGTTTTAGGGGGTATATTCCATAATTAGTTAAGTTTTTAATGTTCCGTTTGTGTGCTATGTGTCTTGATATCTGTTTACTTCAATGTTATCTGTGGGCGGGACTGATAGCGTATCTGTTATCTGAGCGCTCCGTGGCCGTGGTCCAGTGCTTTCAAAAGATATTGTGTACTGTTGTTCGGATTGAGTGAGTGCTTGTCAATCATAGATCAACCATCCATTAGTTCGACGAATCGTAGTGAATTGTATGTGTTGGAGTGTTTTTATTGGGCATGTTAGGGGTTTACATTTTGACCGTTATGAGATTATTTCCTTTTAATGGTAAGTGTTCTTCTATTACTGTCCATTTATATATTAATATAGGGTTTTACATGATTTTATTATGTTTTTTTACACATTACATAAACTTTTTTTGCAGTACTTTTTAATTTTATATTTCTGATCAGCCCCTCTATAATTGGATATTTTACTATCTCGAGAGATGATTTCTTTCATTGACAACTTTACGTATGTACAACTTCATTACTTTCATAATTACCCAAATTTGTTAAAGTTCAAAAAATGTTAAAAAAATACTTGTAAAAAACTAGTCTGAAGTAATTAAATGCACTGAAAGTAACGCCTCTGGCCATCAGCACGGGCTACTTCAGAATTTTGGTGCTGACCACTCTGATTGGCGATGAAAAAAAAACATCCGTCGAAAGTACCAATCGGAAATATAAAACTCCAAAATGCTGATCACTAATTTTGAGAGCTAAAAATATTGAAACTTATCTAACTATATTATTCTACCTAGCAGGGCAATTGCTAACAATGGAAGTGCACAAAGAATTTTGGATGACGTTTGCTTTAGCCACGTTATCTAAAATAATATAAAACCACAATTAACTCGGCTACTTTTTAAAATGTATGCTTTCAGGTACTTTGGAATTGTCTGGAGGCCATTATGTTTGAATGAGTTTTCGTTATCGGGGGACCATAATAAATTACAGCATTAAAATAAACAGACTTTATTTAACCTATTTTGAAAATTTACGTTTTTTACGACAAACGGTTTTTGTATTCAGCCTCCCAAAAGGAATTGATGTCGACGAGAATTGAGTTGAATGCACTGCCACGAGTCGCTGCTACTCCCTATCGCAAATGTATTTTGCCAATACAAAAATGTCCTCAACTTCAGTTCGAGGTAAATCCCAGAGGCGAAGATAGCCTAATTATTCATGATAAAATTATAAATCAATCAAGCACATGACAATCAATGAAAACAAAAACTAAAAGAACAGCATTTAATCATTTGAGTGTACAGCCATTCTTTTATAACAGACACCTCAGTGTTAAAAAATTAAATAAATTTAAAGTTAGTTTTTAAGACATATTTATGTTGTAAAATACTTTAATTTACCAAATCCAAAGAAAATAGTTTAATAGAAGATGTATATTTATTTTTATTCTAGGTTAAAGTTGCCTGTTGATGAGACAGTCTACTAATAACAATAATCTAGGTTTTAAAAACAGCTGATTTTACCTAGTGTGTAAGTGTTTCTCAGATTTGAGGTTAGAGAGAGGAAGCTTGGACATTTTACATAAACTTGAGCTGAATTTAAATAAACTTGGTAAGTAAACAAGTCCTTATTTCCAAATAATTCTGACGTATGTCACAGTGTCCACATACGTAACAAGAAACATGAAAAAGTTTAAACTGCATCTCATCTAGAATGTTGACATGGATAACATTTTGTAAAAGTAAGGTTAAGTTAATGATTGTTAATATGATATTTTTTATTTTATTTTAAATATTATTCTTTGGCAAGTAAACTGTGTTACGTATGTGACACATCAAAATGTTACGTATATGACACATTAAGTTATGATACAAAAACTGTCAATTTGAAGAAGAATTAACTTAGGAAGTTAGTTAACCTAAGCCTATCTACCAAGTTAATCTATTTATTTGTTTATTTTAAAGCCTCCCAGACTGATTTGTGTTCAAAAAATAAAAGGTTGGCATAATGATAAAGTCTATAGTTTTGCTTGTGTTAGTGATGATTTGAAGCATTGTAAGAACTCTGTTTGGACATTTATAAAAGTTCTTGTAAAAGAAATTAATCAAATAGCTCCAGAAGTAAAACATTTACATATATTTTCTGATAACTGTGCCGGCCAATTTAAAAGCCGGTACACTATGTCAAATATTTGTTTTGCAGAGGAAGACTTTGGTATTGCAATGAACTGGAATTTTTCTGCTTCCAGCCATGGGAAGGGGGCTGTAGATGGTATCGGAGGGATGGTAAAGAGGATTGTATGGAGAGCAGTAAAGGGTCGGAAAGCTTTTGTTAATACCCCAGAAGATTTCTACAGAGTGGCATTGGAAAAATGCAAAGAAATTCGGCTATAGTTTGTTTCAAAGGAAGAAATAGATCATAATAGAAAACATCTTGAGGAGAGATGGGGTAAAATTGATCAAATAACTGGTTATTCAAGCAATGCACCACTTTCAAAGCATATAGTGATCACGAGATACTGATTAGCAGGACATCAAAAATCACTCATGCTTAAAGTTGACACTAAGAATGAAGAATATGACGCTACAAAAACTGTCAACCCGACGACGGCTACACTATGGAAGATGCTTACAGTAATGAATTCTGATGATGATAAGTATGAGAGTACTGGAAAAGATGATGCACAGATGGAGACAGATGAAGAGCCCATTATCAAACACTGATAGAAATGTTCAACACCCAAATCCTGGTGTCTTTGTATTATGTGAAATTATTAAGTAATAAAATGAAAGAATTTCGCTACGTAGCAGTTTGCCAGAGCAAAGTAAATGAAGATATTGTAGTCACTTTCTTGAGAAAGTATGGGGAGGATACTACACTGTTTTAAAATTGATGAAGATGAAAGGCTCGTGGCTACTAAAGACATTATTCAGGTGTTGGAACAACTTAAAATTAAAACCGTTGAGCTCGTGTACTTTATCAGTTTCCAAAAACTATACATGTTAAAGAAGTGTGACTATGTTCTGTTAGTTTTACTTAGAACAAAATGTGTACCAACTTATTTAAAAATTAATACTGTAGAAATAGTCATAAGGAACCTTAATATACAGTATGTGTGAATTTAGTACTAAGTTTTATTGTAACGTTTTTCTATGTGAATTGATAACAGTTACCTATTTTGTTGGTTCAGTTGTAAGGATATCACTTTTGGATAGAATAAGTTGTTATTTTTATCATAAATAGTGTTCTTGGTACTCTAGTTATACTTGTCACATACGTAACAAACAACCTGTCACATACGTAACAACAAATCACAATTTTTAACAAGTATTCAAAACATGTTGGTACATTGATTAATTAAGAGTTTTACGTAAATATTAATTAGGAATTATGTACCTAACACTCTAAGGATGAGTGCCTTTCATGTCACAAACGTAACAGCCATAAAAACATGTATTGCTTGGAAAATAATAAAAATTCTTGTGCCCAATTTTGTATACTTTTGAATTAAATTACCTTCTATACACTGATACTGTGATAAATGTATTTATATCATTTTACTTTATTTATATTTCACCATAAGTGTGTCTCATACGTAACAAAAGAATGGCTGTGTAACAGGTGATTTGTGCATCTAGGTCTATTTGGAGGCAATTTTGGTGGTCCAGGAAGTATAATGCATCGGGTATTTTTTTTATTCATTAAGAAATAAGGAAGAGTACTAGTAACATAATGAGGTTTATTTTGGTCTCCGATAAGGAAAACACTTAAAAAATTTGGCCTCCAGATAATAACCAAAGTACCTACTTTCATTTCAAAAAAGAATTTTTAGGTGGTCGCAAACTATATATTGCACAAAAGTTATTAAAGTGTTTTAATTGTAGGTTATATCTTTATTAGTCCATCAGTCTAGGGGACCAGGAGGAATCAGAGTTTCGAGGTGGGAGAGGGTAACAAAACTAAGGAGGAGTAGATTTAAAGGAAGTGGAAATCAAGGTTATCAAATTTCACGTGAGAATTTGAGCTGGAAGAATATGTCTGCTAACTATATTTAAAGTAAATTTAAGAAATTTTCCATACGTTTTCTGTTTTACATAACTTTGATTACAGTTTCTATCTCTCCATAGTGAAGTTTATTCATCGTTTCTATCTCCATGGTGAAGATTATTCATTATTTTTCCGTATTTCAGTTCTCTTGGTTGTTGCACAACTTCTTTGGGCATCTCAACATTGCTTTTCCTGATTTGTTCGATTTGGTTGCATGGTCATTGACAGAGTTATGTTTTGATATATGTTTTTCTGCATATTCCATCTAAAAGTTAGTGTTGTGAGTGCGCTTAAAAAGTGTATTATTTATTATTGTGTTAGAATGCACAGAAAAGAAGTTGTGTTGTTTTCTTTTACTTTGTAATATGAATTTAAACTCTCTGTGTGTACTTCTTTCTCTTGAAAAAACATCAAATATTGTGTAGTGGCTAAAGTAAAACCTTTACCAGAATTTTAAGTTCCATTGCATAGTAAAAGAAAACAACATCTCTTCTGTCCATTATGACACAATAATAGTAGTATTCATTAAAGTGCACCTCACCACACAAACTTGTATTTAATACGCAGAAAAAAAGTCTCTCACTAATAATACAGGATACAACTACTCTACTGCCTGCATGGATCTGCTGGCTAATTTTCTTAGTCTTGGATCTTTGGCTTCAAGAGACAACAGGCAGATGCAGTCTTCCTAAAAAAATTATAACTGGTGATGTTGACTGGCCCTGACCTTTTGGCTAAAGTTGATTTCAGAATGCCAACATCCGCTCAAACAACCTCTTTCTTTCATATCTGCAGTTCAACATTATACTTATATAATAATTCTATGACAATGCTCCATAGAACTAGAAATAATATAAATAAATCACACGATTGTTTTCTCGGTAGTTTAAAGTCCCTTAAGCTTTTATTTTTAAAGTAAACATTTTTTTATGTTAATTTATGTTGACAAATATGTAGTTGAGAAAATGGTATCAAATTAAAATAAGTTTAAACAAATTTAAATATTGTTTGCACGTGATTACTTTATTCTATTTTTTTCCTCTATCAAAATTGTATGTGGGTTTAGAAAATGCTAATATAAATAATGATACTACTATTTGAAGTAGAACTACCTTTCCCTTGTGTTACAATAGTTTGAAGTTATTTGTGCTCGGAACTGTAACTGTTTACCAGTGAACACTGTAAACTGAGGTTTAGAATGGTGAAATCGTTCACAAATAGTGACCTGTTTGTTTAAATAGTGATTTGTAGTTGGAGTTATTGAGCCTATACAACTTAATTTTAATCAACAGTGCCATTAGGGTAAGGAATTTTGTTAGAGAAATTAAACCGTATTAGCATAAATCTCACTATAAAATTAATATAGTTGAAGCTGCTGTTTTCTTGTGTATTTAGTACATTTAAAATCAGGTGAACAAACTTAAGAATGTAAAAAGATACTTCTATAAATTTGTAGTTTTAAACCAGTCACTACAAATAAATTATTTTAAAACATCCTGTTATTTTTTGTACCAATAAGAGTCAATAGCCATCGTTATATTTTGCAATAATTAAATATTTACGCACAAACAGGGTTGCTGTTTTTATGTTTCATTGAAATTTTGATTTTTTCCACTATTCACCAAATTTTTATTCCACCCTTTTTCTTTTATGTTCCTTATATTAAAGTATCCAATAACAGGTAATAGTATTTATTTTTTCACTATTCA
>NW_025786476.1:0-14080 GCF_021130785.1 Homalodisca vitripennis
TGCCACCCTGAGTACATTAGTAGGGTGAAAAATAGTATACCTTCTAAAACATAAAAAACCTTCTGGAAGCACTTTGGTAGTCTCAAGAGTTCTCAATTTCTAATAAACATTCAAAATTATAATAACATAATTATACTTTTTAATAATTAACATAAATTTAAACAACATTACAAAAATGACCAAATCCAACTATGGCCTAGGACATACACAACAGAAATACCTTACAGTATTATAGATTGCACGGATTAGCAGTAAGCAACCGCTTTTGTGAAGGGGTTAGCAGCCAAACCCTCATGTACATTCTAGAATTTTATCACATAATTTCCTCATATTCATCGTCATTTTAATATTCTCTAAACAAATTAGTAACTTCTTGCTGTTTATTGTTTAAATGACACATGACAGTAACTAATCACTAGGAATCCCTATGTAATTAAATAAATGTGTAATATCGAATTATTCATTCAGATAAAAAAATCAAACCAGGTTTGAATTAAAAAACACTGAATAAAAATTGTAGGTCCACTTATTAAAATCTACTTGTTTACGTTATTTGAGTTATTGTTATTTTGATAAATTTACAATATTTATCATTTATTGTTACTTACATATATATTAAAATCACATCAAATCAAAGACGACTTTTAGAAAAAAATATAAGAGCTCTAAGATAATATTAGTGGGATTTGCCTACAAGACACGATTTGAGGGACTCGGTCTGTGATAAATAATGAAATCAGGAAAATCAAATGAATCTCTTAGAGGCTATAAGTGTTAAATTTATTAATGTATCTTTGGTTGAAGAGCCAGTATAGCAGACAGACAGTTACACAACAACGGCCATGGGGATGCATTTCAATTTTATAAAGGAAAAGCAGTGGCTTCGCCCAGAAAAATATGTGAGGGAAATGACTAAAGGAACTCAACCCAGAAACTGCCTTACGTCGCAGGTGGAAAAACATCCGGATGCAGTCACCTTTAGTAAGAGGGGAAACGTAATAGCAACACAGAACACCTGCAATCCGCACAATGCGTCTAAACATCCACTGACAGTAACCTGTCTATCTTTGGATCTTCACTTCAAGCTGCCGAGCCACTGCGGGTTGAAGAGAAGGAGAAACAAACTTCTTCGGATAGGCTCTCTAGTGTCAGTGATGTCAATCTCAAACCAAACCTTTAAACCTAAATGTTTGGCCCACTTTAAAACAAAAAATGGGATGGAGTAGCGATAGTAATAAAATTATTTTAAATAGTATTACAGAGTTGAAGGTTGGTTTTAGACCTAAAATGTTACAATGTAGATGATTATGAGCAATTATATTGATAACTTAGAACATATTAGAAGAATACTTTTGTTAATAGAAATAACTGGTTACTTCATTACAATGTTCAAGGTCTTCTGTCCTTTACAAAGTTAACAGCAGAAATTACAAATGTTTGTAAATAAATTTCCCATTAAAGTCATTAGTCTCAATGAGCACTGGTTTGAAACAGCTCTCAGGCTATCAAATTTGAGAATACTTTTGAATTGTTTTGTATTGGCTTCTTCACTTATATTAGGGTAAGTAGTACTAGAGGAGAGGTTCCTGGTATTTTAGTTAAAATAAGGTACACAGTGTTTATTGAAAGAAAATGATTTGATTGTTTCTCTCAAAGAAGATTTCGTTTTCATGAGAGTTGTTGTATAGCAAATACGCCTAATGAGCAGCCAACTTGTTATTTCAATTTATCTATAACACAAATAAAGTCCATATGTAGATGGCTTTTTGATTAATACTTGAAAAACTATTTAAGGCACTACTGAAAAAGAGGAATCTAAAAGAAACCAGGTTTATATAAGCATCAGGACTTTAATATTGATATTTTGGAGTCATGCAGAGATTACAATTTACGAAAATAGCGGAGTTTTTAATAATTTACTGATTTTCATTATGGGTATTAATTTACCAATTTTAAAATGCCAACTAGGAGTACTAAAGAAACTCATTGTCATGTATAGACAAAACATTTATTACCAATTAATAGAGTTAAGCAAAGATAAACTATTAAAATATTGAGGCTAGGTTTATCTGACCATAGAGCCTTATTAATATCAGTTTGATTGTTAAGAATTAATTTTTATAGCACAAAAAGGTTCCACTAGAAAAAGGATATTCTTACGGACCTCAGAATATTGACTGGTATGGTTGACTGTATTAGTAATACATCATGGAATGTTTGTCAATTAAGGCACTGTGCAGGAGAACTATTCAATAGTTTTTCTTTAGCAGTTTTGAAGACATGTTTTGAATCTTCTGTTTCCTCTATAAAATCTGTCAAAGCTAAATGTGGATCTAAAAAATATTTTAAAGAACAAGAGGATGGATTACACAATGGTATAATCGAGTCAAGTAAGAAAAAAAAGGGAACTACATAAAAAATAGGCTAAATCTAGCAATGATGTAAATCTGTATTCAGTATGTAAAAGATTACACTAAAATATTTTAACAGTGCATAGCTCTTTACATTTTTAGAATGTGTGATGTATGTTAAGACTCATCAGTCCAGTTTCAAGAGGTCACTGTGAAAATCATACATATAACACTAGGAAATAAGAAGGAATTAGTATTACCTAAGCATAATTTGGAGTATTATAAAAAAAAAAACTTCTTATGCTGGAATAAAATTTTTAAAATCAATTCCACAAAATAATATCAAGTGTTTCGAGACATAAAGAAGTTCAAATCAATGTTAAAAAAGTATTTATATTCAAAAATGGCATTTTATTCATTTGAAGAAATTTTATACAATATTATGATTTTACTCATAACTATTATAAGTAACTTATTTTTAGTGACGCTAGTTTATTGTACTCATGTGCATAAATTTATAAAATAAAGATATTAAATTAAAAATAAATATAACAATACATATTTAGAAAAACCCCCCCCCACCCAAAATAAAAAAATGGTTTCCTCCTGTTAAAGTGAATCAGTATGGCTTTCGCTCTGGCCACAGCACTATTGACGGCAGCCATCTGAAATGATTTGAGCAAAGTTCTAGAGGCCTTGGGATGGGGTCGCAGGATTTGACTGCTGGTATTTTCTGTGACCTATTCCAAGTGCCTTTGTAACATGTTGTAAATCACTCATTTACTTGTAAGTAAACTTTAAAAAATTTTATTGGAATCTTAGGTGAAGCCTTTGGAATGGGTTCCAATCATTCACTTACTGATGAGGAAGCAAAGGAATACTTACTCAAACAATAATGGCCATAAAACAGTTAACATCATCATGGGCACAACATATGTAGTGGTGTACCACAATGGGATCTATTTTTGGGTCCTTTATTATTATTATTTTTATAAATGATCTGCCTTATAATGTTGAAAAATAATTTGATATTGTATGCAGCATGATATACTACATCCCTAGTAAAATGTAACCGAGGACAAACATATGTAAATCAGAAATTGTTAATTCGCTCACTAGATTTAGAAAAATGGTTTACATATAATGGGGCTTGTACTTAAATAGTGATATAAAAACTAAATAAAATTGTAAAATTCCAAACATTGCTAAAGCAAAGACCCTTGTCAAAATTTTCAGATGTAAATTTCAAGAATACAACTCTGACTGCTGTAGATTTTAGTAAATTTTTTGGGGTTCCTTATTGATAAAAATTTGTCCTGGAGACCATACATAGATGTCTTAAACAAAAAAATACTGAGTTCAGCTTGCTACCAAATGTATTACATTTAAGAGGAGTTGGTAGACATTAAGACTAGGCCTTATAGTTTATTTATTCCTTGCTTTTATTCACTAGCACAGTTACTGGAAATTACAAAATATGGGAGGCGAGCTGCTCTGGCATTATCTCCTGTCCCTCAAAATTCAAAAAGAGGATACATAAGAAACCCATGCTATTTTTGAATATAAGAACCTCATGTAAAAAAATATTTACAGATTTAGAAATATTGACAATTCCATCATTGTATATTTTATAGTTGTTTAATTTTTATTCATAATCGTCTAACAATTCAGGATAATATAAAGGCAAACATGAGCACCAGTATAAACACCCGTTTTAACAGATACGACTGCCAATGTTCCTGTACACAAATTTAACTCATTATTTGAATAGTTCACCAAGTTATATGGGAACTTAAAATTTTATACATAAGACTTCCTCATCATTTAAAACAGCTTTAAAATGTCTTTGTTTTAAGTACTCAGTTAAAAGGTTCTACTAATTAGTAAAGCTTACTATGTGGCCACCCCTCACTCCGCGGGTTGAGGCAATATTGTCGGCCTCGCTCAGTGGAGAAGGGCCTGTGAGTATTGGTAGAGGCGCCAGGACAACCAAAGTTCTTGCGCCAGTGACAGAGGGACTACTAAGATTGACGGGATACCCCAGATGGTTACGGTTTGCTCGGTAATAAGGGCGCCAACCTTGTTGATGGGGTGGTGTGATTAGTCGCAGGTCTCCAACAAGGAACAGGTTTTCCTTGCCCTTCAGGTATGCTCAATCGAGACCACTACCATGCCACGCAAGGAAACTATTTAGGTTTACGACACTAAGCCTTAGGTACTTAAATTAGCCACAGATTTCGGTTGTTGATTATTTTCTAATAGTAAGTTGCCAAGAGTCTTTTAATTAAATATCAGGCAATTAGAAATTAAAACCAATATTTCACATAATTATCATTTCTGTCATTAGCCTATTTCTCTCACAGTGACTAAGGGTCTTAAACTAAATAAACAAATATTATAATTTAACTTAACTTAAAACTTAACTCGTTGGCCAATTGAAAATAAAAATACCGAAAAAAAATTTATTACGGTAGGAGCGGCTCCGATTATTAATACAAAATTACAGTGGCCAAAATCATGATGACCATATTCCTGAAACTAACAATAATTACAAAAACAATAATTCAACATGAATACATAATGAGTTAGGACATTAATATTTAAAGTCTGAGTCCCATTTGTCAAAGTCGGAATCTGGCATCCACCCTGATGCAGTTATTTCAGGCCTAGTCCGATAGGTTTAGAGGCTCCACAATGACATTGACGGAGAGTTAGTCCGACCTCCCAGGGGAGCACGATGGAATAAAGTAGTTTGTAAAGTCTACTCACCAACTGGGCGGGACCCAAAACACACACATCGAGTCCGTCGATTGTATCGTTCCGTGCATATCCAATATTGAAACTTTTAATTTCATAAAGCTCAGTTTTATTTCATTTTCTGCGGCTCTATTTGGAAATCAGTATAACCACTACTTATAATCAATCATGAAAAAAACCAATGTCAAAACTTAACATTAAAAGAAACCAGCAGGACTTAAAACAGCAACATCTGTCACTATTGTTGGTGTGTCTAACATACTCGTATTTAGCTTACAGCCCGGCCAGTAAAATGTAAAGAAACGGTTTAATGTATAAACATAAAGTACATTAAAAAAAGCGCAAGGGAATCTGCCAATTACAATGAGTATACAATATTGGCTCTATAAACCACAAAGCATTAATTATTCTGACACAGAAAAAAAAAATTAATTACGTTTGTTCTTACTTAAAAACTAATTTAATTACAATAATTATAGTAAAGTGTATTGAAGTATTAACATAAATGCATTAATGTAATAGCACTTTCACGGGCAATGGTAGGTATAAAATTTCATGACAACTTGCCTTTACATTATTCTGAGTATAAAACTAAATAAATATTACAAACATTAGGACATAAAGTTTACCGATTCAATTATTTATAGAACAGTTAACAAGTTTAGTAAGGAAATTTATGAGAGACGATGCAATTGTTACTGAGATAATTATCCTCTGGCCCTAATTACTGTTTACAATTTTTTACAACGAAACCAAATATGTGGTTACAGTTATTTGACACTATATGAACACGGTTACATTTACACACTATTTATCTCCTGTGAACTAATTAAAAGACTAGATTAGTATTAATTTATTTACAGCTAAACGTTATTAATTTCCTACGTTTATCGACAGGATCTTGACAATCTTACTACGAGGTCCCAAAACTTAGTTTACCGTAGATATATAATTCTGCTAAAGGGGGGGGGGACAAAATAAAATTTATTATTACTGCTAATTTTATCTAACTGAAAACCCAATTTACGCAAGCGACAAAATATCAATGGCATGGTAATGGCCTCACCTTAGCCTAACTCCTTTATTTGAACAGCTGATTGGCGTTCCTAATTCAGTGACCAGTTCTGTTATTGGCAGCAACAATGGAACTAGCGCGCTTCTTCATTTGGATTGTAAAATTTCTTTTATGTAGTAGGTGATCAGTTCTACATAACAATTGCTGCAGGTAAAACAGAAAAGTACAACGTCACACTATAGCATAACTGAGTTTTTACATCGACAGTCTTTACGACCACATGTTTTAATGTTTGTAATATTTTAATGTAATGTATAGTTTTATTCTGATGTAATTGTATTACAAGATTTAGTATTTATTATTGACAAGCAACACTGTTCACACAACATCTGAAGTTTGTGTAAAATTCCTGTGAATGTTCTTGTTGTTGCAATAAAAAAAAAAATATATATATATATATATATACAGGACGTGAGGTTTTTTTTAATAAGTGATCCAATAGCTAACCACCCCCTTTTTTAATTACATGACGTTTAGCACCACACTTTAAAATGTGGAACTTGCTCAATTTTAAGTTGTCAGCTCAGGAATTACACTTTCAAATTTTTTGAAGGATGGCCGCCATTTTCCAATATATGGGTGGCCAACTTTTAATAATCTTTTATGGAACTCACCCTGTGTATTTTATGTTGTTTTTTAGATTCTACTCTACAAAATAAGACAATTTTTGTTTTTGAAAGTTTTTCTAATTGCCAAAACATTTTTAAGGACGGTTGGATCGAGGTAATCCTAATTCCAAAACTTGCACGCCCCGTGTAGACTTACCAGGGCTCCTCAGTAAAACAATTCTCTTACTTGATCAACAATAGCTTCAGAAACTGGAGGTCTACTCCGCACCTTTTCTATGTTGGACACTTCCCGTCTGTTTCAAAACTGCTATACCAGCGTTTTATAGAATTGTTACTCGGAGGATTGCGGCCATACTCTAAACGAAACCTTCTTTGAAACAGTTATTTAACAGATCTGTGCTTTTCATTGAAAACCAAAGAACACACCTTGCTTTTTCTTGCACACTAGCCATTTTGATACTGAGGTTAGTTTTAGTGTTTGTTTAGTCAACTGTCATTTTAAACAGCCTGGTGGTGGAATAGATCCATTGTTGACCAAGCTGACTATGTCACAACACAAGTCATTACCAAGAAGAATCATACCTTACACCCACAGTTTTAAGTGACAATTTTTACTTTCTTTTTATAACTACTTTTTATAAATTATTGTAATGTGTACAATTATTAATTTTCTAGTCCTAGTATATAAAAACATGTTTTAAATTTACAACTATTAATAAAACAATTCCCATGTTTTTAAGTTTGATTGGTTATTTATTTTTATTCAATCTTAAAATGTGTTACAATAATTTATAACCACCCTGTATAGTTGATTTTTTCCAGCAAGTACCAACTGATCCGACATTACTGGATGTAGGACCTACTGATACCAAAAATTGGGATAAGAAGTTTAATAAGCGGCCTACACTCGTTATTCAATATGACTTGATTATCCAAAGTGATTCATATTGTTTTTATACAAAGAAAATTATTTGATATTATAATTTATTTATACTTAGCATTATGATTTTAAATTAATAGTTATAGTAAATTTTAATGTAAACAAATAAACAGACAAGGAAGTAAACTAATATTTTTGACACTTTGAAAATAGCTATGGTATATGAGGGAAACATATGTAAGATATTTCTCTCAGTGACTGTTTTAAGTGGGCTTTTAATATATGGATACTGGCTCACTGGTAACCCCTATTGGGAATAATTTCTTTATCCTCCATTTTCACAAAAGCGGTTTCTCCGGTTGATATCAAGCTGGGCAAGTTTGTAATATTGTAATGGTTTATTCACGAATATCTAAGTCTAGGCCATAGTTTTTTGGGTTTGTAATGTCTATTGTTAAATTTTAATGTTCTTAAAAATTTGTAAACTGTAACCGAGTTTCTCTTCTCTCTTCTCTTAACAGTGTATTTATAAACTACAATCTTATTGTATAAATGATTTTTTAACATATCGAAGTTGGGATAGTACGTTGGATTGCTTGATAATAGCAATCGAATGAGGAAGTAGGGAGGCCACTTATTTAAAGTCTCCCCAAAAATTTGTATAATACTTAATGGTAATAAATAATATTTTAAATATTATTCCCATGAGTAAACAACATATTAGCCGAATAGCTGGCTAAAGTTAATTTAGGCAACATTTCTTTTTCTTATAGACCACATAGTGTACTAACTAAACAGGAGTTCAATTTAATCCTTAATAAATTTCAGGAGCGCGGGTAGGGTATGAAAAGCGGGATCCCGGTTTTTTTATATCAGAATGATATATAATCATTCGATAACCATAAATTTTCGTTATCTCTGAATCCTAGGACTTACTCAATTGATATAAAAGTATCTATAGTCACTAAATAAAAATCATATGCATTTAAATTAAAAAAATATGAGGTATAATAGGAAAAACTTACAATAAATAAATTAAGAAAATTTACATAAATAATAACACGGAAACAAGTAACAAGAATTCGATCAAACCCAGGAAATAACTCGATAAATTAGATTATGAGCCACCAATTTTAACACAACACAACATGGTTTAAATGTCATAGACTAAGATTATTAGTGCATTAGTATTGTTATAATAGATTTATACACCACAACTTAGATTATATATTAGTAAAGGGATAGGGTTACGATAAGCAGACCCGGTATTTTTTATATCGAAATTGGCAAACGATATTTACTTAAATCATAACCAATGCAGATATTTGATTAATTAATTCTGAACAATCTTAAACTTAAATAATCGTATATCAAGCAGGCTGAATAAAACCACTTTCCAAATAATACAGCATAAGGTAATATTTCAATTTTACATAATTAACATTTGATTAATTTAAAAAAATAAAGGCAGTCAAATTTTAGAGAAAAATAACTACACCCACACCATATGTCACAACATTTGAATATAAGATATAGTTTTGTGGGAAAGAAACAACTGTAAACTGAGTGAGAGTAGCACAAATATGGTCGTCGTTCAGTTTTCCTAATTTTGGTTATAAATACACTTTGTTTTGACACACTGGTTAATATTAATATTTCATATATGACTAATAAGATACTTTTTATATCGATTGCATAGTTCTAGGTATTATGGAGATGCTTTGAGATGAATATTGATATATATCTATATTCAAACCAGCTGTAAACACTTTCACAAAATAATACTCCGTTTACATCGTAATATTTCAATTTTATATAAGTAAACATTTAGATTGTTTAAGAAATGGCAGTCAATTTTAGAAAACTACACGACATTGTTATCTGAAAGATGAATTAGAGACAATGTTTTTTCGTGTGGCTTAAGCAACATGATTGGAGAACCCGGAATAAACCCATTAACGGTGAAATTTGTGGCGAAAGAAAACAAACGTGTATACAATGTAAGAGGAGCAAATATAGGTCCGTCCTTCAGTTTTCCTAATTTTGGTTTTATAAATAATTTGGGGTCAGGGTAACGCATAAGCCGTGGACCCGGTTTTTATATTGAAAATTAGGCAAAATTTAGGTTATTACGTAATCCATATACCGTCGATATAATCCAATCGAGTACTGATTAATTATTTTGAATTATTAACTTAAATAATCTATATCAACAGCTGTAAACACTTTACAAATAAATACTACAATAAGGGGTATACATATTTCAATATTTTACATAATTAACATTTGAATTATTAAAAATAGCAGTCAATTTTAGAAAAACTCACACGCACATTGCTTTGGAAATAAGGTTATGTTTGTGGGGAAAAAGAAAACAACTGTAAACTGGTGAGAGGATAGCAAATATGGTCATCTTCGAGTTTTTCCTAATTTTGGTTATACATAATTTGTTTGACCCCAATCTTGTAAATATTAATATTCATCATATAGGATCTATATATAGATACTTTTATATCGAGTTTATAGATGGTCTAGGATTTGGTAAGATGCGAAATATTAGGTATCGGATGTGGTGTACGCAGTCTTCAATATAAAAAACCGGTCCGTCCGCTTTATAGAAATACCACTACCCTAATTATGTTCCATTGAATCACACTCTGTAAATATTAAATTTCATTATTTCTAGATTTAAATACATATGATTGTCTTATTGGAGGGACTATATATACTTTTATAATCGATTGATTGTCTAGGATTTGAGAATGCGCTAAATAATTAGAGTATTGATGATTACATTCTTCTCCGATATAAAAAACCGGATCCGCTTATCGTGACCCTACCAATATTAGATACATTTGTATGGTATAATAATAATTATTGTTGTTATATATACACGTATCGTATATATTAATAATAATATGATTACGTGTATTATACTCTTGACAAAAGTGTTTACAGCTGTTGATATAGGATTAAGTTAATTGTTTCAAAATAATTAATCAGCATCGATCGCGAGGTTTTATATTGATGGTTATGAGATTAAAGTAGGCTCTAATTCATCCATTTGGCCAATTTCGATTATTAAAAAAACCGGGGGGGTCCACTTAATTCCATACCCTACCCATTCAGGAGTATTAATCTTAATATTTACTGGAATATACAGTATTATTTTAGAGAAAATATAACATTACAGGAGTACAGTGATCCTCTTTCCCTTCATCATAACCATTTGCATTACACTCGGATAATATAAATAAGTCTAACACCTAAAACTTGCATGAAATCCATTAAACTTAAAATTCTATTAATTATCTATTTTAAGTCATACTTCAAGTAGGACCTTTAAACAGAAATTTGAATATTTTAAGAATAAAGCCTAGCCTACCTTGTTTTTGCAACTCGCCCCACATGGTTTCTTATCAACATTTCTATTCTTACGGCCTTAATTTATTCTAGGCATGGGTCATAATGTGACGAAAACAACACCTAATCGAATAATATCAGGTGATTTTTCATATTAAACTTTACTAAAACTAATCAAAAAATTATGAATTTCTCGTGTTAAAAAACTTAACCACAGTCAATGACTAGCATGTTTCAGTCTGCCAGTCACCACCTCTTTATTTCCAACAAAACGACGACTTACACTCTTTCTCCCTCACAGTCGCTCTATATCAAGTCAAGTCAGGGACTTCAACGATCTCTCCTCATGCACTATGCAGATGGCAGTGGTGGAATGTGGATCAAGCCATTCAAGCCAGGCGGAGAGAAAGACGTGGGGATGGAGGGGCCCCTCCTGCTAACCACAGATAGCCGTCCGTGTATTGGTATAGTGGAGTAGAGCAGTCCGCGCCCGTTTACCCTCGCTCTGTACTCCTCTGAATTTAAGTTAGTTCAGTACCTGGCAAACCTATTAAAATCGTATCACTGTATTTTCCAAAACCCCTTTCCTTAGTTTTGGTACGTCATACATATATTTCTATTACATTTTCAAAAGCTGGTTGTTGGGGATGCAGCACTAATTATATTGCAGGCAATTTAATTCTGACAAAACCTCTTAAAAATGTACAACTGTTTTTAGCTTCTACTCTGAGTTTAAACCACGCTTTCATATATTTGGTACAACAAACAACACCACACACACACATATATATATAATATATATTACATTTTCAAAGATGGATGCATGCCAGGATTGGCATCGCAAATAAATTTATTTCATTAAACCTTGATTTTACAATCGTTAATTAATGGACAGGCAAATTTAATCTTGTCTACATTACACATAAACCAATTCAAACGGAGTATCGAAAGACCCAAAAAGACGTAAGGGAAGTCTAATGTAACAAAGTACACATCGTTACATTCAGTGGCCCGTAGCTAGAAAAAACATGTCGAGGGTGGATTAAACATCCAGGAGGATTACAAAAGAGCCCTACTCGCAAAATTTAGAAATTTGTTTGTTTACAAGTGAATTCTCAATTTAATTGTATCTTTTTTTAATTTTCTTTGTCACTCAAATGTGATTGTAAGCATTCCTGCTTGAAAGCCGAATTAAACTTTTCAAAACATTCGAAGACTTGTGTTCTTAGCATAGTAGGTTAAATTAATGATCTTCAGGGTCCCCAAAATACAAAATTAACAATTGAAGTTGGGTTTTTTAATTGCATCTTTTGTTATTAAAATGTTAAACCAATAAAATTGTTTTGTAACATTATTTTTGGTTCATTGCATTTTTCCAACTGCCTTAATGAAATAAATATAATTTGTAGGTTACATTTACTATTAGTTAGAAATTATTCGATAAATTTGCCATGTACTATATAGCAGGTCAGCATTATAATTGCGTACGCCAGACGACACATGTTCACATATCGTTGCCGTCTCGTGCCAAAAAATGTCTTATGTTAAAATTTCCATTTTTTTTTATTGCATCATGTGTTTTGTTGGACTTCAACTATCCCCGGAAACTGTGGTTTTTCAAAATGAGTCATATGTTTCTTGAACCATAGAAAAAGTGCTTGGTAGCAAAATGCAAAATGTCCAAATTATGTTTTCATGTCAAGCCCAAAACCCTGTTCTGGCCAAATTGTCTCATGTTGTCATTGGATTGTTGACTTGGAAATTGGCAACTCAGCTCTAAAAACATTATAATAGTGTAAGTGAAATAAAGTATAATTTTCTTATTTTTTTACTCAGCTTGCTGTTTTGATTAAAAGTTTTCTGGTTTGTTTTTGGCAGATATATTAATGTTTTTTTACTGGTAAATTATAACAATAATTGCTCGATTTGACATTCTAAATGTAATTTGTCAGTGAAAGTGGGTTATGGTTGGTTGAAATCGAATATTTTTGCAACAAAAACAATCTTTTAGTTGTTGATTTGGTTTGAAAAAGGATTCTTTATAGGATTCTAATGTTGCCAATGTGTTGGGGGCGTTATTCATATTTACTTACAGAAACTTATGTAATTGTTTTATTAAGTGTTTAATGATCATTACTTGCTCCAAAAATGTCGTAAGTTTTTCTTGTTCAAAAAGGCTCTGTTTCAATTCATACTTAAGGACTTTTTGAATCAAATGATTAAATGTTGTTCTTAATATCTTTAATTTTAAACTGAACTTGAATTTAACGTTGTATTATATTAAACAGTTACATCTACATACTATTTAAAGTAATATTGGGCCTTATTTATCCTAGGCCTTAGCCTAATTTTAAAATTTATTTTAGGCCTTACTGTTTTGTAACTGTACTTGAATTTATTAAACGTTTTTTTAATAAGGAATTTTAATATAATTTATATTACCTTGTTCGGGTTTGGATTGTTGCAGGATTTATGTGTATTAGATTAGTTTTATCAAAAGTTTTAGGCGCTAATCAAGACTTTATATTCTAACTGAAACTTAGATTTGTTAAAGTACAATTACGATAATATATTATGGGGCAAAACATTAGAGAGTAAATTTGAATTACAACGCTATTGGACCTAAGTTAGGGCTCTATTATAGTTAACTGGTCGCGGTGTTGGCAATTCCTGATTAACGGTATTGTATAAATCAAAGTCATCAGTAAAAACTTGTATATTTCATGAATGTTTCACTATGCTTATCAAATTTTGTAAACCAAAAACTATTATTTTGGCTATACCTAATAATACAGTTTTAATGTTGAATATATTTATTTTTGGGATATTAGATAATAATTTATCCCTAGTTACTTTTTGTTTTTCAAGTAAAATTAAAATTTGATTTTATAAAGTTTTACTAAATCTTTTATTTTTAAATTTCAATTAAAAAGGCCCAAGGGGAGGCGCATTTGAACTTCTTGGAGAAAAGAGGTTACCAATTTTTGCAATATTTCCCTATTTGGTTTTTTTAAAATCGCAACCTACAACAAATTAAAGAGCAAAAATTATTTTTAATCCTAACCATCCAATTTAAAAAAAAAAA
>NW_025786477.1:0-17730 GCF_021130785.1 Homalodisca vitripennis
AACATTTCTAATTGAAAGGTTGTCAAACATGGACTAATAGCCAAACATTTTTCAACTATACAAGCAAAATGACAAAAACCAGCTATTTTATTTTTCACACAAGTGCTAATGATTATTATGCATTCATTGGTTTTAATAATAAGTCAACTAGAATGAGATCGTATAGTGAAAGTGAAATGTAAACAAACGCCAAAACAGATGTACAAAGGGTGCTACTATAAAATTAAACAAATGTCAGATCATAACATTGATTTCTGGAAAATTAAGATCGAATGTTTAAGTAATAGGCTTTTAATGTTATTTTTCAATAGTGATGTGTAAAATGTTACTGACAAACCATATTTTATAACCCACACAAAAACACCCCAACTGTGTATAATTGAATAAACATTGATTTTGATATTGGTTTTTAATATTTGTCACTTTATTAGTATACTTATAGAAAACCTGTATAAACAAATTCGAAATAGTGCCAATTTTTTGTAATAGGGTCTAGATTTATATCAATCAGAAAAAGCGGGAGAGCGAGCACATCTTTTGTTTAATCTGGAGCTTTAAAAACTATTTACCTATATTTCGGTTAAAGAATATGAGAGGAACTGTATTGCAGTTTTTGGTACCCAGTTATTTAACTATTTGTAATTGAAAATATTGTATATTTTCTTTAAATTGGCTATTTTACTCCCCTTTGTTACTACTATTTGTGTGTTATTTGATGTCATAATTCTAATTAATCACATACCACTGATTTTTTGTATTAAATTGTTTGAGTAAGAATGAATATGTATCATTGAGTATATAATTCTGATATCATGTTGTAGGTTTGCGAGTACATGGGAAGAAGTTTACTTGCCATTAACGACAGTTTTTCCTGTTAAGTCAAACTGGATCTTGGAGCGGATCCGCCTGCTAAAGCTGGAAGTGGACTGCAGACTCCATAAGATACAAGGTTCTCACATCATCTACTAAATCTATTACAAATTACATGAAAAAACATTTCAGATATTAATGTGATAACTGTTTTCCATATACTTTCTTACCAATACAAATGATAAAACACACAATGTAACCAAAAAAATTTATAGTTCATTTCTTTTATTTTCCTCATCAGCAGAATGTCATCTTTGCATGTTTTTTTCTAAGTTATCGAACACATGTAAAGTCAAGATGCGCTAATTTTTTTAATAGTCAGTATTATTATGCTCAACATTTAGCAAAACATTTTAGTACTTACACATTTATATTTCTAGAGTTACAGTAAACCTTTACTTTTTATTTGGGCTAGTCCTCAGGACTGGAGAGTTGCCGAAGATGGATAACGTTTGTGGTGGGACAACACTGGTGTGCTCTATAAACTTATTAAATATGGGCTATTAAATAACGTGGACTTGACGCTTACTTGCAGATCAAGGAATCATGCATCAACCTCCTTTATAATCAGCAGCAGTTTAGTGTTAATCTCTTTCTCCTTTAGTATGCAGCTATTCTTCGCTTTGGTAAAAAAAAACAATCACCACTTAATCCGAGCCTAAATTTCACATTTTTTTTTTTTTTATAAAATGGTTAGTATAAAATAGGTAGAGCAACGTGATTATTGTGAAATTCACTTTAAAACTTTGGCACACTAAAAACTGTTTACTGAAAACTAATATTTTACTGAAAGGAAGGTGTAGTGAACAGTGAAGTGTTTATAGTGGGCATGTGTTTTTTTAATGGTTTAAAGCGTTTTTTAAAGAAGGCAGAGAAGACGGTTGAAGAAGATTTTGCGGACCAGGTCACCCTTTTAAACTGTAAAAACGAGATGACGATGTATGAAAAAAAGTTGGTAATTCTTGTTTCAAGTCTAACTGATCGGTTAAGTTTTTTCCGCGTAATTGATGAAACTGTAGGTAATGGTATACAGCAAATTAGTACAAGACAATTTTTAACATGTGAAATAGTGAGTGCTCAAAACATGGTAAAAAATTTTTGGAAATGAGTAAATGAAAATGTTGGTTATTTTATTTTCTTACGATCCGGAAACGAAAGTAGCTAAATCCAGACACTGGAAGAGCCCAAACCTTCATTGAGACAGCCAAAAAAAGCCCCTAATTGAAAGCAAGTTGAAATTTAAAGCAATGATGATTAGTTTTTTTTTTATATCCATTTGAATTTTTGTGCCTTCCAATGGTTTTCCTGGAAGGTTCAAACAAATAATCACATATTAACTAACTATGAGTTTAAAACTTACATCAAAGAGTAAGGAAAAAACCGACTTGAAATGTGGCAAGAACCAAATTCATGGGTTCCTCTATCAAGACCAATGCGCCAGCTCATTTCCGGTCTATCCTGTCAAGAGGTTCCTAAGCCAAGTAACCAGAACATTCCCTGTGTTAGAAACATCATACACCTATTATTCCACTAGAATCTTGCACCATTGTGACTCTCTACCTGTTCCCTCAAGGTGGAAATCATTCATGAAAAGAGACAAATTTTTGAGTTACTGGAAACAGCTGTCTGTAAAAGTGAAAGTGACACGTGTGTGCTGAAGGAGCTGACAAGAAGATTGACTTTCCAGGCACTGTTTCCAACAATGGAAAGTTCAACAATTGGAGCATTGTAGGGATAGAGAATGGAGGTGTAATATTGAAAGATGACAAAAAATATTTGTTGTCAAAAAAAAAAATTTCAGTCCTCGTTATTTAATAGCCACACCCTGTATTACAATTCTTCCTGAACAGTAAATTGTATAAAGCTAATAATTTAAAAAATATACATTGAATTCCATTTTTTTGATTGTACACATAGGTGTTTTATAAATAACAATATGAATGATACCGCTTAAACAATAAGTTCCATGGTAAGAAATACATATCAACGATATATGTATAGAGAAAACTGAACTAATAATATTTACCAATGTTGAAAAACTGTGCACTAACTTTCCAATTGTAATCGCGTAAAAACGGAGTGAATGTAAAAGATATAATAAAATTCCTAGTGCGAAGACACAGAAAAAGAAAATTTACAAACATTAGTACAGGAATAAGAGAAAAAAGCATTTCACATTGTAATAGGTCCGCTATGACTCAGAAACTTTAGTTATTCAATAAATTTTAATAAGGGATGTGGCTATTAAATAATCAAGACTGAATTTTTATTTGGACAAACATTATATTTAGTCCATCCTTCAATATATACACTATTTTTTGACGCAATAAAAACAATGTTTTTTTTCCCCCTCTTATTAAAAAGTGGCCGTTTGAAAGGATATCATTTGTTGAAAACATGGACTGGTTATAGCATTGTCGGGCCAGTTAAGTGGCTACTGTTCTGGAACTTAAGAATTAGTGTCATCCTCCCTCTCCTCGATTCATCGGAAAATATATTATGGTCTAAGCTAACAACCCTGTGTTTGCTGTATCTCTGTCTTTGACCCCATGTTGTGTTACTTGAAGTATAAATCACAGTCCTATACTAAGACCTCACAGTGTTGGTTTTGTTTGCAGGCATCTGTAACGTACCAGTGTTACGTGTGAAGCCTACAGCAGGGGCAGGATTACAACTTAAACAAGCCCACCATCCATACTATGACCGTTGCAGGCCACATCTCAGTAAGTCATCTTAGGATCTCGATGACCCATGCCTGTGTTACTTGAAGTTTAGATCACAGTCCTATACTAGACTCTCACAGTGTTGTTTTGTTTTGCAGCACTCTGGTACGAGTCCCAGGTATATTTAAGTGTGGTTAAGCCACAGCAGGTACAAGTACAAGGACCATCCATCTTGACCGTGCAGGGCCACATCACTCAGAAGTCTCTTACGTCTCGAGTGGCCAATGGCTGTGTTACTTGAAGCTTAAATCACAGTCTATAACTAAGACCTCACAGTGTTGTTTGTTTCGCAGCAATCTGTAAACGTCCAGGTTACGTGTGAAGCCACAGTAAAAGGTACAAAGTTAACAAGGGACCATCCCATCTTGAACCATGTGGCAGGGCCCAACATCCTCAGAAGTCTATATTATAGTCCTCGATGCCATGGCTGTGTTTACTTTGAAGTTAGATCACAGTCTAATACTCAAGACCTCACAGTGTTTTGTTTGTTTGCAGCATCATGTACGTCCCAGGTTGACCGTGTGAAGCCACAGCATGGTACAAAGTACAAGGGACCATCCATCATTGACCGTGCAAAGCCCACATCTCAGAAGTCTCGTCAGTTCTCGATGCCGATGCTGCGTGTTACTTGAAGGAAAACATTTCCGCAAAAGTTGTTTATCTAAGGTAAAGAAATGTTAAATATGTAGGCTTTAGACAATAAAAAATTACACTTTATTTGGGCCTCATCTTATCACTGTTTAGTAATGGAGTTATCCTTATCATGTTAAAGCTTACACTACCTTTGCACACCAGCTGATAATGATCTTCCATAATTTTCACTCACTTTTACACAAACATATCATAGTAAAACTACTAATTCCTCCCCCTGCCGCCAGCAGAATTGTAAGTCGTCTAAAAATATACTTTCACTAGCTCAACCATGATAAGCATAGGAGTGTGCCTGCCATCCGAAAGACTTTTTGTGGAATGGAAAAAACTTTTCACAAGATGACACAATGTCTAATTTTGTATATAATGCGCGATTTGGGTCATATTTCTAAGGTTGTCTAATTATTCAAAATATTATCCGCGTCATACGAGCGTGAATTTATCAGCTACTTATTACATAGGTTTTATTTATCAGTTTACTTCGTCAAGAGGATGTATTCCTTCGTTGATATGTATGGTTTTCCATTAATTTTTTGGCCTTTTACTTCTTCCAAGTTTTCTGTCAAGCCTTCCAAGCACCCGGACTGCTTAAGCTTGAGTGGTTATCATAATCTTATTGTTTTGTAGCTTAAAATGCTTGTTACTTCTATTAACAAAACAAGTTTTTTTCTCATTGCTATTCATGGTTAAAATTGTTTTACAACAACCATGTATTCATTTAAAATTAACTTTCTACATTAAAAATTAACTTCTAGTATGTCTACCACTCAATAATTGTGAAGTTTGTATTTATTTTTAACGAGTACTAAATAAATAATCCCAACTCCAAATAGATCCTTATTTATGGTGTAAGGGTGTGCCGTCTGTAGAACCGAGCTGTGATAACAACGGAAGATGGAAGCTCCGGGGAGCGAGCCTCATAGACTCCGCTACAAGCTGCTGGTAGGAGGGGACAAATAACCCCCCCTGGGGCGGCGATGTCATGGCCACCCGAGGTGGTCAAAGGCCACACAGTGCCTGGTCCAACAAACACCCTACCCAGGTGTCTAACACAAGGACCTTCCTCGGCATCGAGGCAGCCAGGTAATCGCCCGTAATTTGTAGTAATACAGAATCTAACAACACATGTTTAGCTGCAGCACCTGGATCAGATTATTGAGAACCAAGTTTTGAAATCATCTAGAACAGACTTTTATCAAAATAAGTATATTTCTCAATTTTTGTAAAAACCTCATCAAGATTGTTTTCTCTAAGTTTTTTTTTCCTATGAAATTATAGATCATAATAAATTGCTCCTCTATTATTCTACTTGGACGTCTAAAATTAGTCACAAAAATTGTGACCTCCACCACAGCAACTAAATAAAATTAAATGAAAAATAAACATCGCAAAACTTTAGCATTCTATCTACCCCTTTAAAAAAATATTTTGATTTCCTCAAAATTGTGTTTTAAGAGTTTGTAGTTATCATTAGAAAAGGGATTTCTATTATAAAATTGAAAAAATGTTCTATTTTTGTATTAAAGAATTCAGTAAGCAATATACATTACTAAATTTAATTCTTTTTGTACAGATAGAACCGTTTTTATTAAGAAAACTTAGTTTTAATGAATGAAAACTCCATGTTCTGTTATTAAAACGGAGACAAATGAAAAGACAATGTTTTGTGCCACTCTCAATTTTTGAGGAATTCTAAAAGGATACATTTTGAAACCCTTGTGAAAGAAACATATCTTACTTACCACCTGCTAGAATGTTTTATATGAGATATAAATACTGTTTTTATAATATTTTGTAAGGTTTCGCTCAACCTTACTATCCTGTTAAGCCAAACGTTTAATTTTTACATGTATACTAATATAGAAAAACTGATATTGTTGAAGACTTCTTAAGATGAAGTTAGGGACATTGACTGTTGTACTGATTTGTTTCTATGTGTGTGTTGAAAGAGAGAAATAAAAGTTATGTCATTACTGTAGGTTCAACTTGACTGAATAAAATTGTCAAAATATATTGTTACCGCACAAAAATTGAAAAGAATGTCCATTTGATTGTTATTAAAAGGTGGTTTAACGAGAAACTAATATTATAATACCTATTTTAAGTATTTCGTTCAGTACCTACATACTGAAAAGTTAGTATCTGTATTACGTATTGTAGTATCATCCACTTGGGTACTGTATTCTTTCACCCCAGTTTGTGAAAGGAGACTAATTGTGAGGGAAATGACAGGTCTAACCCATAATGTCCTGGAGATTCAAAGGACTGGTGATCAGGTAAGAACCACGGGATGAGTATATGAACCCAAGACATCCCCTATGCTTTGTGGCCTGATCTATATGACCTCCAGGGGGGAGGGTGCTTGGGCATCACTTCGTCCATGGGGCTGGCCAAGATGAAAGAGTCCCATTCTAAATCTAGCTTCTGTAAGTAAGAAAACGCTTTTATATTATACTCATAACAATGAATGTCTACCATAGTCTTTGTTTTAAGCGCGTACATACTGAACATACTCATGACAGATTAAAGTAAAAGAGAACTGCAAGCTACCAACCAAGAGTCCCACGTAGTTCAAGTGATTCTTATAAGAATATCCCAATACAAATTTGAAAATATAGTTTTCTGTTAAGTATTCTGGACTGGTTTTCTCATAAAAATAATGTTTAGTCCTAATTCAATTGATATGAAAAAAAATCCATTTAAAAAATTTAAAAGTCGTAAATTAATATTTATGTAATATTTAAGGATACTATTTCTTATTGTACTTAGAATGGGCTTCTTTAACACTAACTGATTACATCTTAAAAATTTCCTTTCATAGTGAAATTAGTAAGAATAAAAATAAAGTTTTATTACATTTGATATTTCATTCTACCATGTATTTTTTTTTTTCAGCTCCTTGTATCTTTATGTTTCAGTATTTAGATTTTTAACTACAAGGCAAAATCCAGCTTCTTATACTCTGGAACTGAGTCCTTATACACTGACAGTATAGTCCAATACCCTATTTTAACAATAACCAAAAATAAAATTTGCATAAAATCGAAAAAAAAGTAATGTATTGTAGTTGACATAAATTGTAAACAGTCTGAATATTCTGCTTACAGATTTTGAGAAGACAAGCAGACCACTTTGTCTTCGACAGAACGCAGCGTACGTACGGTCAGGAACTGATGTAATTTTTCTGGATGTCTCAGAGTCCCATAATTATGGGGCATCCCCATGGAGCTGTTTAGGCAACTGGGCCAATCTTCAAACTATGCCAAAAATATCCTTTTATAGCTTTTAAACTTTAACCCCATATTGCGGAATCGTGAAAAGACGGCGCGCTCGCGAGGCCTTAGAGTACGCAACTTTAAATCCGTTGATTACAACTGCAGCACCCGCAGTGTTTTGCACGCCTACCTGCCTGCTTAGCCCAGCGCTCGCCTTAATTATACATGTTTTTTGTTTGTTAATGTTGTTATTTATGTTATGATTAAACATTTATACAGATCAAAAAAAAAACATATTAAGACAAAATACTATTATACTAGAGATAATATTATTAACAACTCTTATACTCTGGACCCTCGAAGGTTCTTATTTCTACTAGAGATATACCTCACACAACGATGTACATTATAGGAGAAACTGGTTCTTTGACTGACAGGCTTAGATGTGTTATCCCATACTGGCCAGCAGACACAAAATAAAAGAAATGCGTCACAAATTGAAAAGTGGAAAAATCCTCCAAAGTACAATGTGGAATTTTTTGGAGCACGCACGACACAGCTATGATGAAAGAAGGGCGATCATATGCCTCTATTGTCTGACTATAAAAATATACATGGTAAGCCTAAAAAAACTTGATAATTTTCAAAAAACAAAAATTTTAACAAAAGCCTTGACGCGAGGCTCAAAATGTTTTTTACTTAAATAGCCTAGGAAAGACGATACCCTTAACAAAAAACGACTCATTCAGGTGAAAATACAAAACGGCTGACTAAATGAAACCACAAAAACATTCATCAAATACAAAGTCCTTCGGAAAGTAGTCTAATAGAAAAATAACTTCCTAGAACCTCAGCACTACCTCAGGCACTCAGGAAGACAAACTAGAATATGGCCGCCAAAATAGGCTCAGCTCTTGTAGAGGAAAATTGAATACCTAAAAAAAAGTAAAGATAACCAACCTTCACATTAAACTAACCATCACGGACGGGAAAATTGGAGGGAATTGGGAAAATGAAGAAAAAAACCACATAAATAAAATAGAGGAAACTTCTGCTTAGAACTAAAATGCAAATACCCAGGCCTCAACTCACTAAAGAAAAAGCAATCGCACTCAGCATGCTCCATAAGAACATACGAGGATCACGACCTTTGGAACCTAAATCAACTCCATTGAAAATGATGCAAGAAGAATAAAAGAGCTTGAAAAAAACAATTCTCTTACATTAAATAAAAAAATACAATACTCAAGAGAGCATAAAACCTACTACTCTAAAGGATAAACGTCCACAACCCCAAACCCTCCCTTCCCTCTAAATATACTCAGATGAATAAAGATAGTAATACATCCCTCCTGCATGAAATGTCCCACACAATAAAGACTAAACTTGACCAGTTAATACTAAAACGTCAGCCCACTTGACAACCAGAGCTGTAAATCAGGCCTTACTACAAGAAAAACTGGAAAATATAACTAATGGGGGAGGGCGGCCAAAAGCCACAAAACACCCACTGCCACTACCCGGAACAAACTCGGGCAGCGCGGCACCCCGTACACCACTTATACCGCCAAGCGCACCGTTACCAAACCCCCCTCATGCCGAAACCTATTATCGCATTAGGCCCCGCCTACCCCCGCCCACACCAGTCCCCCACCTAACGAAACCATGTCCAAAACCCCTAGAAACCACTAACCACAATACAGGAGAAAATCTGACAATACCAAAAGTGACACCAGTCCGTCAAGTCCGTAACAAGACTGAGCAGAGCCCCGCCCACAAGAAACTATAACAAACACTTATTCCAGGCAGCTGTAGGCAATAAAGAGCAAAATAAAACTAAAGTTCAGGATGTGTCACTTCAAGTAAAAAAAATCAACTGAAAAACCAAAGTCTCAGCTATTAAGCTCTTCAACTCAATTCGGACCCAAAAAGAAAAAAAAGAAAGCACAAAAGATCACAAGAAACCAGCAAGATGAACAAAATCAGTGATGGACCCTCCACATAAAATGGCCAAGAAGAAGGGAGTAACAGATGAAAGCTACAATGAACTTCTGTTGTTAAAAACATTGACTCTTCTATATAACGCTCAAGAAGAAAGAAATGGACCTCAGAAAATCATGTGGAAAATAAAACAGGAATCCTAGTTGAGGGCCCACTGAACCCAACACAACACCTAGAGTCTAAATCTAACGGAGCCTTCCTCATCAAAAGAAGATCATTAGACACAACAACAAATATAATACCTTGACCCCAGGATGAAACCTACCAACAACACTTTTTTTTTTAGACAAACCCGCAAACTGAGAAACCAAAATCCCTGTACAAAAATAACCTAAATACAATGGACAATTATCAGAAAGCATTTGCATAGACCCCAATAAAAAAAAAAACACTAAACGAGCCCCTTCCAAGGAAATAAAAAACTTTCCATACTAACTCACCAAAAATGTAGAATAGGAATCTCTAATAAATATAGAACTAACTTAATGCTCTCTCCCTTAAACAACACCTTTGATCCTGAATGTCCTCTAATTGCTCACAGAGCATGGACCTAACAGAAAGAAATACTTGGAACACACAAGATTGACCTGGGTATCAAATTTGACGGCCAAATTTCTGCGTCAGGGAGTGCCACCTGAATGGGAGGAGTGTCGCAAATCTACACTACAGGGAAGTGTTGGAAATTATAGAAACTCAATATAGATTTGAGGTCATTGAAATTGACCTGTGATAGTAGCAGCCGTTAAAGAATAAGCCTAGGTAAAACTACATCCTATCTCATTGGCACTATACAGGACAAATTCACACAACTATTATCACATTGGTACTTTGAGGTAAATTATCTGACTTGGCTTTGAAAGAAACCCACCAACAGCATAAACTACCCATACCATCCGATGTGATACTTATAAGGTGACTTAACAACATAGACTTGTCTGGACTCAAGAAAAGTGAACTATTTTCAACTGCAAGACATGCTGACAAGCTTTAATATGCACAGACCTTGAACTCGTCCCCCCACCAGAATTACTCCAACCTCCAGGTCATCGATTCCATAGATTAGTGTCTGCCACAAATCTTCAAAACGAAAGAACTTGAAAGGTCCAAAATCATTGAGGAAAGGGCTATCTGATCACATACAGGTCAGACATCTGCAAATATATACTTGGAAGAGCGATGGCCCAACCAAATATCCACCACCATTGAATGCAGAAATCTTAACACCGGATTAACTCGCGCCCGTAAAAACTCACCGCGATCGCTCGCAACCGTTAAGAGCGCTCCTATACATTTGACATTCTTCTACAAATTGCTGTATATGTTGTATATACAACATAGTATTAGTGGAAAATAAATAAATTGTATAACTAGCAATCTCAAATCAACCACATTAGACATGTTTTATTTTAATTTTTTTACCTTTATTTGTTTTATTAAAAAATGCATATACCTATGAACAAAAATTTCCAAAACTTTTTACTTTATTACCCAAAATCACCTTGATTTTAAACAATATAGGAATATAAAAATTTAGTTGTAATAATTAATAGAAATAAATGTAAAGAATAAATCAATAATATTTAAAATATTGTAGAATTAATAATATAGTAATAATATAAGAAGAATAAGAAAATAAATAAGAAATAATATTAGAAAGTTATACAAACCTCAACAAACTACTGTTAGATTATTGAAAAAAACCAACGAAACGTTGAGTCATGCATTTATTACTCCTGATTCGGAGGCCAGGGTTTTCATCACAGAGGTGGAACATCTCAAAATTGTTATTATTTTGCCGTTGTGGTCTCCACATACCCTTGTCGGCCGAGAGCATTTGAATCACCAGGGTTTTTTGTGCGTGTGAGTGAATACCTATTTCTTTCTGACTGGGCAATAGTGCACATCTTCCATCTCTCTTCTTGGGGTGTCTCGCAGGTGCGTAGTTTGCATTGGCGCACCTGTCAAGTGCATTCTTAATTTTCCCTTAGAAGATATAGTGGGCAGTGTGACTATAGATTCCCTCCGGGCGAATCATGTTGTGGTTTTTATTGTATGAGTCACTTTTAAGCCAAGTCCGCTCAATGAAAATTCTACGTTTTTTGAGTGTCATTAGTATTGTTTTTTTGTAAATTACTTGAGGCAATTTATATGGCGTCCTACATTGAGCAAGAACCTCCACAAATAACAGGTAAAGGGCCACCTGTTGGACTTATTCTTCATGTAAACACTATATTCGCTCTTAAGTGCTAGTCCAAACACATCCACATCCACGGGCGCACCCTTGAGTCCATATTATAAAATGTGATGATTGAAAAGGTCTTAGCAGCGTCTCCAGAGTCCTGGAATCGATCTCATCATCTGTATGCATAGTTGAACAGCTCATTAGCATAACATTCTTTGTTTTGTGCCGTCTTATCTGGATATGTACGATACAATAGTAACACACCATTTGGTGTTTTCCCAAAAGCAAAACACTAGAGCTACATCTTTTGGGCCTATTGTTTTTATTGCTAGATAGTTTCTTCGGGAAGTTTCTGTGCTTAATTTTTTCGGGATGGTTCCGAACAACAGTAAGTCTGTGATTTAAGTATAGAAATCATGTCTAATCTAATGGGCAGCACTCGTAAAATAATGTGTCCCATAGTGACATTTCTGTCCAATTTCTATTGTCGATCTTGGATGGCGATCAATTCTTTTTACCACACTACCTGGCATTGTTTTCCAAGCATCACAAGGGACCTGGAGGCTGTTTCCCAGCGTTAAAATCTCCATGTTACTGGTAAAAAAAGTCTTTGAATCAACAAGAGCAATATATCTTTGATGCTCGTATTTTCGCCGTGGCTTGTTAGGAATTATACTGGCCGAAGATCTTGCACCGTCCACGGAAAAGGCTTCCAACATTTCATCTACCGTGGCAAAATTCTCTCTCCCACATTGTAAAACTCTGTTTTTACACAAACTTTACAAACCATTTCAAAAAATCCCATGTACTAGGAGCCTATATTGTTCTGTTTGCTTTCTTTGGCCTCTGGTGATTTTTTACCATATCAAAATACGGATAGCTTGCAACTAACACTGTAGAAATCAGTCGTTTTTGACATACTACATACATAAATAATCACCAGCAGTGTCCATCTCGCGTGGCCCACAGTTCATCAGTGTTAACCGTGGTTTCCTTTTTTAACCACCCGATTAGATAAAAGTACGAACCGAAAAAATTGCTTGCATGTTCATAATAACATCGGTAATTTGTTACAGTCACGTTGTCGGATACATAAGTTTTGACGCATCTTTGTTCTCAGCCGCCTGATTGAGTGTAAATCGAACAATGTTCAGTAACCATATCATCCCAAGGACAAAATATCCTCCAGCAGTTCCTACAGGTTCTTTAATGTCCCGAAATTCCTCTTGCAACAGAAGGCATTTTTTTAACAATTATTTTTGTTTAGGCAGTTTTATCGTGGTTGTTGGCTTTATGGATATTCCATTTTAGTGATGCCGTCTTTAGATGTATAGTACGCACGTACCCGATCAACAGGTCGTTTTCTTTGCTGAGGTTTTGTTACTTGATTCTACAACTGCGAAGATGACAGGGCTGTGCATCCATCATTCGTCCGACTTGTATTCTTGTATTCGCGTATTATGAGCATTGTGCTCAGATTTCCACCAATTCAGTGTCCCGATGAATTGTCTTGCAGTCTACTATTATTATCATCAATATCATCCAACCAACAACGAATAATCATCGTCATTACTCGTTACCTGAGCCCTATTGAACAAAACACATCCACGCGTCAGGGAAACACAATTCACCACACGGACAGTTTTCCGGCGGCATCACTCGGCGCTCGTTAGATCTGGGCTAAACACTCAGCAGTCACATTGGACACGCAGTCGCGCAGCATTAGGGCCCGGACACTAAACAAAGCGAGCAGCACGCTCCTATCCCCATGCCTCCACTCGCTACCATCGTCGCCAACACACTAAAATTCCCCACACTACTGTGGTGGTTGGTTAGGCTACTAACGAAACCATTATTTCAAACGCGTCAGCTCACATATATTCATAATTAAAAAAAATTTCTTCAGGAGGAACTAAAAATGTTAGATTCAATCTAATCAGCCGCGAGTAATCCCGGGTTAATAAAAAGAACCTTCTTCACCTTAAAAAACAGAACTCTAGCCAACAGAACTGGGTGGAAAGTATACACTGCTGGAGAAGTAAACACAGCCTATTAATAACTTTCAAACTACATCCTGACAAAACGCCATATGAATGATAACCTGTCTTTGATTAAATTTAAGAGAAAAGAAATCTAAAAGACCCCAAAAATAAAAAGAAAACCTTCAGTGAGCGATTCATCTAAAAACCAGGACTTTTTGGAAAGCTCAGGTACAGGTACAATATAACCGGCAGAAAGAAAGAAGATAAAAGGAAATGACAAGTCAACCTGTAAAAAGGAAATATGATTTATTACCTGACGGATCACTAAGAACGAACAAAGCTACAGCCAAGATCATATCTGAAGCCAACGACAAAGCAAAAAGCAGGGTGGAGAGATAATAAAACACAGAAAAGAAAAAGTAGAAATGAAGGCCACATCACCTTACAAGAACTCGACGCATCAGTGGCAAACGCACATACAGACCCCAACAATTGATGGACAGAAACATTTTTAATAACTTATTTTTATAATGTTGTTGCAGTATGAGACGTTTACCAAAGAAGTAAAACAGCCTTGCAACCTAACAACTGTCTGTAGAAGACAGAGAAACCTGAAACACTCCTTCACTAGTTCTCTACCCCCACAAAATTGTGAAGAGGTTTTAATGTAAGAACTATAAGCTCATCTAAAACCTAAAACCATCATCTGGGTATGACGGGATATCAGGCTAAAATTAATTAAGACCTGCAAAGGAAGAACTAGTGTAACCCCCACTGTGTTGAGATAATAAATAAATCATATTCCTCAGGGACCTTTCCCAACGCCTTAAAAACTGTCCCAAAAAGTATATCCTAAGGTTTAAAACAGAGAATTATTACTACTCAAAGCATCAAACTACAGGCCAAATTTTCTTCTAATATCGCGAAACAAGAAAGCCAGACGAGATAAACAGAGTTATTCTCAGACGACGACATACGAAACCCCAGTTTTTTTCTTTCTAATAACTTGATAGAAAAACTGACCCTGACTAGACTCTATTCACCACCTATCCTAATAATGGACTTCCTTCACAACCCAACAACAATGGATTTCCCTCTTTCTTTTCTTCTCTATTTTCTCTTCTTCTTACTCTCTTTCTTTTCTTTCTCCTTCTTTTCTTTCTTTCTTTGTCTATCACGAGCCTGGCAGATCAACCACCTCAGCTTTAATCATAACTTAACAGAAATACATAATTGACCAACTTGAAGTTGGTAACACACACACACTAGCCACTTTTCCTGGACTATTAGCAAGGCTTTCGTACTCCCTATAAATCATGACCATCTTTATGAAGAAAATTGGCTCACGCTAGGAATTCGAGGACAAGCTCATGACTGGTTCAAAAGCCTACCGTCACAGGAAAGAAATCAAATTAAGTTGAGATGAGCTATGTCACCAACAAAAACCACTTCAAACAGGTCCAAGACCCCAAAGAGTATTCATGCCGATGGAGTTCCACAAGGGTCCGTACTGGGGTCCAGTTCTCTTTCTATCCCTAATACGACCAGTGACTTCAACAAGATATCTGAATAGCTATACGACAAGATCTGCATTATGTATGCCAAGGAGACACTGTCCTACTTCTTAGTGATGAAATATCCTAATCAGCTGGAAGTAGCATCACACACCCCTTAGCTTTTTAACATGGCAGTCACAATTACTGTCATCAAAATGACCTTGTTATTACTGAGAAAAAGACTCAACAGTTAATCCTAGGGAAGGCACCAAAGACAACACATGTCGACTTACTCCGAATCAGAAGTAAACATACGTGACAAAATATTTTAGGTATACTAATTGACGACTCTCTGTCCTGGACAAATCATATAGGACCACCTCTGTAACAAGCTGAGTACAGGCCCTCTTTGTAGTGCGCTAGAATAAAGTGGATGGATAGCCAATGCAGGACACTGCAAAGACTGCATACCACTCACTATGTTGAGAGTCACTCTGCGCTATGGAGCTTCTCTGTTTGGGTTCTACAACAAAGCACAATCTGGATACGACTATTGATCATTACAAAAACGTGCCATAAGAATACTGGGCGAGCTTCAGCCCAGAGAAAAGCTGTAGAGAATCGTTCAAAAACCCTAAACACTTCTCACAGGTAGTAAACCTCTACAGTATGGAAACAATAATTCACCATCATCTAAAGTCACTACAGCCTTTGAAAAACAGCAGGCCAGAATGCCTTTCACTACAATACCCGGCATAGAGCAAACTACTGTCTCCCTATACACCACCGCTCACTGACAGAAAGGAAAACCAAGCTACGCTGGAGGAAAAATGTGGAACGCCCTACCCTTGCAGCTGAAGACAATTGGACGGACAAACGTTTCCATGAAGAGCTTCAAACAATTCGGCTACTGGCCAACCCATTCTACACGATATCAGAATTCATGAACCTGGGGATAACAGCAACACTTTTACATTTCAAATCAACCTAATGTATAAGCAATATTCACAATTTTTTACAACCTCGTAAAACTTGTATTTATGACGCTAACACTGTTCTTGATCGACATGTATATCAAAGAACTATTGTCTATTGGTCTATTGTCTATTGTCTATTGTCTGATGATGTATATTTCAAGTATATTATAAATATCCTCGGAAGCACTACTTTGAGCGTTTTTATTTTTTATTGATATGATGTTTGAGAATAGGTGTTTCAACATCGGTGGTGTCCCAGGAACAATGTCTGAAATAGTCTGAACATCTGATTCTATCCGGTCACTAGCACCGCTCGTCACTGTGTACATTTGTATCCGCGTAATTATGAAAAACTGATGGACAAATACGCGTGATTAGAACCGTTTCTCCATCCTCAATAACACTATCGTTATCAATTTCGTCACTTCCACTGTCTAATAATAGTCTATCTAATTCAGATGATCGTAAAATCGTCATCCATTTTATTTACGTAACACGCACAACGAGGCAAAGGAAAATCGAATGCCACGACTGTACGCCTTCAGACAAACAATTTGTCGCAAAATATAACGTTTATTGGACGAGATCGAGGGGAGTGTTTGTGGACGAGTACCAGAGATAAGATAGGAAGCCAGTCCAGGAAAATGAGTTATAAATATCTCCGAGGCTTATGAACAGCTGATAAGAGTTCACAACACCTGATTCATAGCGGACCACGTCATCCGCCGGTGAGGGTTCACGTCATTGTGATTTTTGGTCCACCGCCTCGCTCAGCGTCACCCTCACGTCGTTGATCCGCAATGAGTTAAAAACAATTATGATTATTACTTTTAATTCTAAAAATTAATCTTTTGCACCTCAACCTTTGCCCGAATGCCCTTACTTACGAGGGCTGCCTCGGAAAGGATCCAAATTTGACAATTACTCGTTATCACCTACTGGTATCAAATTCAGCATCCACCATATCTGTACCCTTCTGCTTGCACCGAGAATAGGTCTCTTTCATACATGAAGGTCAGCTGTTATTCACAGTGATCAACGTGTGTGTTTCTCAAGGCTTAATTGAGTTTCTCTCCTAAAAAAATGACAGAACATGAAGATCAGTATATTTGTCATCATGTGTTGTTTCAAACTCAGGAAACGTGTGCGGAAGATATGTCTCAAATAATCCAGCAGAGGGATAGGCCATTTAGAGTAGAAGCCATGTACCTGACTCATGAATTTAATGGATTGTACCATTTTAAAAATTGGCTGTGTTTAAAATGAATCTGCGTACCCACGTGGGGGCGTCAGGCCTTCTATCAATGCCATACTCCTGTAAAACATAGATCACTGTGTATTTAGCCATGATCAAATTGGAATAGTCGCTTAACAAGCAAGGGTAGAGTAAGATTTTTTTTTATTTTTGACATACCATAAAACCATTGCTCTCAAAAAATCTGATTTGGATCTGAAAAAAATAATTGTGAAGTTTGTCCCAAAATTGCTAAGTGTATAAACAAAAAGGAGCAGTGGTTTTAAAGTTGTGCAAACTTGTATGAAATCATGACCACCAAATCCCAAACTTCTGACTGTTCCCGAAATTGAATACCCCACTCAAAAAGGGCCAATTTTAAAAAATTTAAAAAAAAAA
>NW_025786478.1:0-18015 GCF_021130785.1 Homalodisca vitripennis
ATACTTCGAGAGATTCGGAGTTTTTCAAATTGGCATGCAAATTCAGCGTGATTGTTTCGCGACCACGTGCGTTCTAGTTTTCTACCTTGTAAAACAAATAGAGTGACTTCTATTCTTACTATAATGTGACCTTTACGTAGTAATCAACGTGAATGGTTGGTCATCATCGTTGTGCGTAGCTATATTGCTGACCACCGCACGTCTTCTAGGCCGCCGCCCTCGTACGTTTTCGTGGCTGTAGAGTTCCTGAGACTGATCGTGCTCGTAATGTGACTCGGTACGCCGGCATCCCTGCATGAGGCGAACACAACTACGACCACTAGCTGTTGAACTGTTAACTGACAACATACTTAGTGTTACTTTGACAACACCACCAGCAACACAGGCCAACATGCCATCCCTCGGTATCAAGCACTGTTTAGAATTGCTTTAGCCAGATATAATATTCAAGAACGGGAATTATTGTTAAACATACATCATAGATATGTGAAGTTTGTTAAAATGTTGGAATTCTCAGCTTTATTGTTTGAGACAAGTTTAATGCTAGGCATTCAGCTATATTTATCCCTCGAATAATTTGATAACAATTTTCTTTTATTTAAAATTTCATAAACTTAAATTCCAGAGTGTTATATTCCGCTAATATATTTTGTTCTATACAAATTTCTTTTTTCGGAATTTTATGTTGGGCAAAGGGAACATTTCAATTTCTTAAAACAGGGGCCGTAGCCCTTAAAACATACAAAAAGTTCTCTTGTGTAATGGGGCCGGGTCTTTTGCAAGGTGTTTTGCGTCGCAATTTCTTTTTATTCGGACAAACATGAATGTTAGTTTAGATATTGTTCAATAATTCGCTATTGAGTTCAGTTCTTCGTTATCTATTGTTTTTCTAAGAAAGTAATTTATTAAACTGGACAACATATTTATCTATACAAATAATGTTCAATCCCTCCCCTAATAACGTTTCTCTATATAAGTTTGGTCAGCAAAAAACACATTAACTTTTATATTATAAGTTTAACATATTTAATTCCCATACAAAATTTGCTAGAAAGATTTTTTTCTTTTATGATGACCAAACAGACTAATGTTTCAAACCAGGAGTTATGTTGTTTTGGTTTACTAAAAATGACAACCAGGTATACATTTCATAATTACTTTAAAAATTATCAAGAACTATTATTTACTTTTTTTATTTAATAATACCTAAAAAGCCTTAATTTTACCATTTTATATAGCTTAGTGGTTTCTTTTAATAAATAATTCAAATTAAAAAATAACGTTTCCAAAAACAAGTTATAGCAATATTCACTGTACATTTTTACAAAAACCTGTACCAATATTAGTTACTAATACATAATTACATAAACTTACCCAGGGAATAACTAACAGAATTTAAAAAGTTTCAAATAAAAATCGAGCATCCCACTATACGCAAGGGAAGTTGAAAACACTAGGCAACCCACTCCTCACGTCCACCTTTAATAGTATAGTCCTGCAAACTATTGAACATTAACGATTGAAATATTTAATCGCTATGTGTTGAATTTGTCCCAAATTTATATATTTTTTATTATTACCAGAACAACTAAAAATAAACATTTAAAATTGGTTTCATATATAAATAAAGAGTTAAATTTTATGCCATTATCTTTACAAAAGTTGTATTTTTATATGTTTAAAAGTAATGTTAGAAAATAAATTATGAGTTACAGTTAAATTTGTATGTCAAGATTTAGGAGGAAATAAAATACAAAAGGTGTTTAAAAAACCAACAAAGTAAAGAAACCCTAAAACACTGCATGTTTGTTTAGAATTTATCAAATAAATTCATCGTACAGTGGTTTGTAATAGAAAAAAAAAATGATAATTAAGCCCACCATTCAGCCTTTATCTACCCAAAAAGCGAGAGAAGGTCAAACCTACTGTCTACTATCACCGTCCAATATTGTAATACATTCAGAGCTGTTTCAAGATATATACTTTAAACTTCTTGAATTACTTATATTTAATCATTTATGTTGCTCCTCTTGACCTGAGTTCATCTGAAATTTCTTAAGTACAACATCATAAAAGTTTTTGAAGATTTTTGGCTAAGCTATTTAAATAAGGAATGTCTGACACCGGCTTATTTTATAATGTCATTAGTATTGGCATATATTAGAGGGAAAGTTGAATATGATTTCTGTACTGGGTCCACGCACTGCGTGCGTTGATGTGGTTGTTGAAGAACAATTCACAAGATAGTAAACGCGTGATTGGCACTTCTGTTTTCGTGTACAGAACAATGCGGTACTCGTACAGAGTTCAGATAATATCGGGGACATTGTCTGGTCTAGCCTTTCTCCTGTTGTTTGTTCTGGTATTACGTTAGGTATTAGATAAATGTCACCCTGGCCTTTGAAACGGTTTTGCCATAATATGATACAAAACTCTGTTGTTGTCACAGGCTTACTTCTTTTATTACGTAACTAATTCTAAAGCATTATATACTTTTAATGTTTTTAAGTGGGTAATAACTCAATACAAATATTATTATATAAATACAAAGCTATCTTTCAAAATTCACAAAATACCTATTTTGAAGGGGCGCAATGTAAGAGAGCATTTGGAATATTTATTGATTTAATATAATCTTTTGAATCTGTTCAATAATATGTTTTTCATTTTCCACTCTAAAATTTTTTGATAATATAATCCTAATTAGAGAGCTTACAAAGTAAAAGTTATATAAAGTAACTTGTTTAAAATTGGTAGACTTCTAGTAACTTATTATTATGTAATATTTGAATACAAGGAACTACGAAACGTCAATTAAATATTAATTTCTAGCAAAGACATCATACAAATGTCATGCTAGAATTTAATTGTGACATTTATGATAATAAATATTCGCAGACTCCAGAATTACAAAATCAAAAAAAAATAAATTTTTGTTACAACTAATAAAGACAGCAATGTTTTTACGATTCTGTACAAGCCTACACTTTAAAAGTGTTAAAATGTTCCTACCGATCAACAAGAATTAATTCGAATTTGATCCTGATTACAATAATAAAGGTATATTTTAATGTTCTACACAATCTGTTTCACATACATCATTATTATCTAATGTATTTTCCCCCCCCCCCCTAAATATAAAAAAAAAAAAAAAAAAAAAAAAAATTTTGGATGGACTACAAGAAGGCAAAAGTTTTACATTAAAACAGCTTATTAAGTGAAAAAATCTGAAATTTCAATAGTTTTAGAAGTCCTTTGTTGTATCACAATTAAAAGTTAGTTTAATTTTATTATTATTATTTTTAAATGTGTACAATTAAGAGTACGTGGTACTTCATTTAATAGTACGTTTTAAAAATTTTGATTATCAAGTTTGAATATAAAAATCAGTTCAATAACAAAACGAACTGAATAAATTCCCAATAGTTGTACTAACGGGACGTATCTAAGACGAGACGGTACAAACAAGAGACACACACTAATTCCACACAAGAGCAACACGAGGAAGCTCCACTACCTTGGTTTAGTCATGATTCACTCACTGGCGGCGCTAACGCGGTTGACTACAGATCGAACTACGGGACCGACGGGGGTCCGAAGCCGTTATATTTACGGGGGGAAAAGCAGCGCACTTAACTGATATCCGATATAACCATTCCATTATTTTTTATCCACAGTTGCGATACACAAGTGTGTGCGTTACGTGTATTATACAAACAGTTGCAGTCATGTGGGGCAGTCTGCCGGCCATGGGCACAATGCATGGCTCAGAATATATTGGACATGAGGCTCACTTTGATTGACCATTGTCAAGGGTATTCAATGAAGGGAGACATCTGGTTAGGGTTTTAGAAATGACAACTGAAATTATAATATCGTAACAAGTGGTATATTTATTATGTTGGGAAATGTTTAAGGCTTGCTCAAAATATACAGTCATCACAGGAATAAACTGTTATAACAAAATAAATTTTAGAACCCCGATCATAAAGTGGCGCGGAAAGTATCCTAATCTTTACAAAATGTATCATTCAAAATGCCGTATGCAAGCCTTTACTATTCTTTCTTTTTAGATAAGACATAGCCCTAAAACGCTCTCCTGCCTAAGTACTTATTAATGCTGGCATACACTATTAATGGTAGTTAGATATAAAAGTAAACACTGATAATTACCTTTGAAATAAACGTGATTATTTTATCCGATTTTATTTCGTTAACTATAATAAATGTAAGGCGATACAATAAGCGGCTACTAAAACTTAAAAATTCATTTACCCGCAAAGAATTTTAAAAATAGGTGTGTGCCAGAATTGCTTAAACCCCAAACATGCTGCAAGGACATAATCTTTTACCTTTACTTTAGTAAATTCACTCTCATTACAAAAGTGAACACAGGCTGGCCTACTGATTTTAGCGTTAAATCAAATGAAGATCCAAAACTCCATTTCAGCTGAACTCCTCCTATTTTGTGGTCCAAAAGAACTCGATAAAATTATTTTGAACCCGCCCAAATAAATCTGTTAAGGAAATTTTTGGGAGGTCCAGGGTGTTGTTGTTTTTTTAAAAATTTTTTAAATGCATAGGTGGGGCACGTGGGACCTTCATTTCAAAGGTCTTATTGATAAAGATCATTTCAGAAATATTTTTTCAAATTTAACTTGCAGCAAACGAAGAGGGTGTTTGATAAATAAATGCAGTGGTTTTTATTGTTACGAGTTATTGAAACAACCTATGGAAACTCCAAATTTTACCGCTAAATAGTTGCGAACCGTAGACCTTCCAAAAAATACCTAAGAAAGTTCAGTTCCCAAAACAATTCAGACATTTTATAAGTTATTTACATTTTAAAATTTTTACAAGTAGAAAAATATTAAAGTACGAGGTACCAAATTAAAGGTAGTAAAACTAACAATATTTTTGTATTTGACTCATCTCTTAACACGGCTTCGGTTCAGGTAGGCATAAAATAACAATTCACAAATGATTTTATTCATACAGATATATTGATAAGAAGATAGTTGTAACACTAATGATACCTTTGAAAAAGTCCCTTCATCGAAGCCCAACCAATTTACCTTACAGGTTGTTTAAAAACTGTTTCCCAATTGCCAAAAACTCCAAACAGCCCACTGTAGCTGGTCTTACTGAACATACCGGATTTCTTCTGAAGAAGAACACTGCATATTCTTATTCTTGCATCATAAACTCTCTAGTATTATTGGCTTTTGTAATATGTTAGATGCTTGTTTGGTACTTAATTGGACCGTTTCAAAATTAGTTCACTCAGATTATAATAGTTTCATAACAATGTAACTAAATCCTGCATTTTTGTTATTTGGTAACGAAGAACAATGCCCACCTTGTCATTTGGAAAAAAAGGTTGACGAGAATAAAATTCCAAGAAGAAAATAAAAACATAACAGATCAATAAACTGAAGAACATGTAAGATAAGGCAAATTGCCTGGTTATCCCAGATAGATAGACACTGAACTTCGGCAATGTACTTCGTAATTAGAGGATGATAAGAAATTATGGAATAACTGCGCAAAAATTTTTACAAAGTTTTTATAAATAATTGTTTAGAGAGTTTTAATTATTTGTGAGTGATTTTTTATTTTTATTGAAATTGTTTATTTTTGCCATACTGAACATCGAACCGCTCGAATTAAAAGCCAAAGTATTGAGCCGGTTCAATACCTATATCTCCCCGGCTCATGTGTGTTTTTATATAGTGTATGTGTGTGGTTTATTTGCTGGGCAGAGGCCACTGACCATTTGAAGGCGTTCTTTGGCCCTATTCCAGGTAGAGTGGTGCAAAGACCATCCGAGCCGTGGGTGTACAAGTTAGGAGTAGCTCCAGTTCAAAACATTTTTTGTTTAAATAAGTGTTTTGTATAGATTTGAGCTGAGTCTGGTTTCCTTCTAACATTGTGGGCTAGGTTTTACGGACCCATCACTGATGAGGTCCAAGGAATGAGCTGTTTATCTCCTGTCATCTCTCTCCATCATGCGTGGTCGCATGCAGAACCTTCACTTTGCGCTCTGCTGAGGACGGCCACTAAATAGATTCCCCGATTGGACAACAACTGCCTAGTCAAAATCCATGTGATACCCTGCATTCTTTATTTATTTGTTTTATTCGTTAAGTTGTTGCCATTTATATAGTTTATATTTTGTTATTTAATTTTAAGTTAGTTTTAGATATTATTTAGTTATTCTTTGGATTTCATTAGGAGCCCGCCCTTTAGCCGAAGGATAACCGGTGTGAATTGGCATTTCTTGTTTCAAATTATGGGCGTGTCTAATTTTTTGTATACTAGGTGCACCTGACAAGAATTGTTCGAAGGTATATACTACTGCAGGGCACTTTTTATTTTTTTATTTATAATATAATTTATTATACTTAATTTATATTGAACTGGATAGGCCTGATGTTTTTCGTACGTATAAATGAACCTGAGTATACTGACCACGGTGTGTTTTTTTTTACTTAGTTTAATTTTGAATCCGGCACTCCCGTTCGCCCACCATGGCGGCGCGTGGGGGGCCGTTTTCCCCTGTTGGTTTGCATGTGGTGGCTTTGTAGCGAGCGGCGATGTAAGGGTCTTCAATGGTAGCAGAGCGTGGTTTACGATCCACGGACCTCTGGGTTATGGGCCCAGCACGCTTCCAGTCATGTTTTATCTTTGCTTTCGGCCAGGCGGGTGCTAGTTCCCCTTTTCTGATGTGTCGAGTCTCGTGGGACTTGCTGCCTTAGAGATGGAAAGATAAGATGCTTGACTCCTCACCTGGACCAACTAGGGACCATCTTACGCCGAAAGAGGCTGAGGACATAAGGCAGATTTGTTCCAGTTGTTCCTGAAGTCCTCACTGACAAACTGGGCACGACCAATCTCTTGGAATTACGAGATTCGTCTTACAGTCACCCGTCCTGTACGTTCCCATCCATATTAGAGCTTGCTCTCCGCCCAAGATTTGGAAATTCTGAGAAATATGATCGATGATTTACTTAAGGAGTGGGGTTGGTAAAATCGAGCCGCTCATGCTTCCAAATTTTTCCAGTCCAGCGTTTCTAGTGCCGAAACTAATGGGGAAGTCCCAGATTGGTCCTGTGAATTATCGAAAGCCTCAAATGCTCAGATAGGAAAATTGACTCCGTGCCTCTCCACCGATTTGCATTCTTGCTTTCGACTGGTTTGGTAAGGGCCAAGTATTTCTCCATTTTTGATCTTAATCAGGCATACCATCAGATTCCCAGCTAAAACACTGAAGTCCTCAGACCTCTCACTGCCTTTTGTTGTGCCTTGGAATTTGTACCAGTTCACCCGCAGTGCCAATGGGCTTGGCTGTGGGACCCCCAAACACTCACCAGACTTCCTGGATTCTATCTTTCATGATGTCAGATAATTTAAGTATCGTGTTCAACTATCTGGATGACCTGACTGTGTGTACAGTGAGAGTTATTGAGGAGCACTTGACTCATCTGGAGGAAGTTCTAACTAGGCTGCGAGAGTCTGGCCTTACCGTCAATTCACTGAAAAGGTGAGTTTTTGCTAAAAAAGAACGCCTGATATATCGTTTCTGGGTCATCCTTGTCTCTTCCTCGAGGTGTTTGTATTGAGCTCAGAGAGTAAACCCAGGCCAATCAGGGAGTTTCCATCCTCCTACAGGATAGAGGATGGCAAAGGGATTGCCCTGTTTTTGTGGGTAATGATAAAAATTTTTATCGTGCGTCGTTTCAATCCCCAATGTTGCTGAAGTGGCCGGCCCCCCTCTGAACCTCTCCTTAGGAATAAGGATGGGTTGCCAAGTTTGAGTGGGAGTGAAGCGCAACAGACTGCTTTTTTGAGGCAGCTGAAAAGAGGCAAGTGAATGCAGCCTCCACCCAGTCTTCTGGCTATGCCTGATTTCAGTCGTTCAATGTTCTCGTCTTGCAAACTGATGCTTCTTCCTTAGCCGTGCCTGTATCTGCTGGTTTTATCACAAAAGAAAGTAGATGGTATCCAGGCAGGTCCCATAGCTTATGCTTCACGCACCGTTTAACCCCCTTGTGAGAGAAGAAGAGGTTGTTCTGTTTTATGAGCTGGAAATGTTTTGGGCTGTCGTGTTTTGGAAATATTAATAAGTTCAGGCGTTACCCTAGAAAACATAAAGAATTTTTTGTTGGAAACCGACAACCAGTGCAACTCTCTTGGCTCCTTGCCCCATCGCCCCGTCCAGCTTCGGAAAGATTGGTCGCTGGGTAGTCCAATACTTTCTTGCCCTTATTAAGTTCACAGTGCAGCACACGTGCGAGGGCACCCAAAATATCAATAGGCGGACACTCTGTCACGCATGTTAAATACACTTATTACGCCCCTACCCAACGACCACCAGAATTTATCAGAATGTGCGGGGCACAGGAACAGAGCCGCCATGTTGATGGCGTGCTCCTAGACTTTTCCTCTGGCATGTTTCGGACATTGTTCCACAAACCAACTTAAGGATCCCGAGCTGACTGCTATCATTCAATCGAAGCTTAAAAAAAAAACGAGAGGTGCCCAACCCTTCCTTATTTTCTGTACCGAGTGGAGACAGGTGCTCTATGCATGGGCCGTGACAGAGCAGCCGTCGAAGAAAACCTCAAGTTATGTTGCAGCCAAGCTTTTCTTGTACCGAATGGTCTTTCTCAGTATTTTTCATTCTTCTTTCCTCTTCCTGTGGGCGGACATCTAGGAATTCATAAGAACCATCGCGAAGATTAGGGAATCAGTTCAATCTGGAAAGGTTATGGGACCGGGATAATTGCAGCTCGAGTTACGTTCTTGTGAACGTGAGTGCTCGACTAAGCAAAAAAACCCCGCTCAAAATACCAAGTTGGGTCCTCTTTTGTCATCTGAGGTGGCGGAAAAAAACCTTTGGAGAAGGTTTTCATTGACTATGTTGGGCCTCTCCCCGCGTGTAGCAAGTCCGCGGAAATTAAGTTTCCTTACTTTGTTTTGTGTGGATGCCTTCTCCAAGTTTGATTTGGTTGTTCCCATTGCGGAGTGCTACCAGCGCGAGCTTCACGGTGCAAAGCACTTCGTAACCATTTTTTTCCAACACTTTGGAATCCCCGCCACATTAGTTTTCGCCACCGATAATGGTATCACAGTGTTTTGTCTCCAAATATCTTTAAAAGAATGTGCTTTGGGCACCGGAATCCGCCATGTGACTACTTCCCCTTTCTATTCCTCAAGCTCTTCTCACGCCGAACGGTTTAATCGCAATCTTCGATCTGCTCTCATTGGCCTTTCATGCGGTAAATCAGATCCTACCTATGATCAACAAACCTACCTTGGATCCAATTTGCCCTTTAATACGGCCCCAGCCATGAAAGTCACAAGGCGGGTTACCTTTCGAGTAAGAGTTATTATTTGGCTTTCCCGGCCAAACAACGGCTTTGGCGAACCTTTTGGAAAATTAGCGATCTTCTAGCCACCTCCTGGTACTTATTTTTTCCCAATGTGAAAGCCCACTTGGGAGGCAAGCCAGGCGGAAATCTCATTCGGGCTAGGGAAGTTAGTAAGGATGGAAAGTGACAACCGAGGGTCGTTATTGCCAATACCGCTTCCAGGTGGGGGATCTAAGTTATAACTGCAACGGCTCACCCAGCTCAGTTCGGGCTGTGGATAAAAGAGCTGCTACTAAACTTTTGAGCTACAGGTTGGACTGGTCCCCACCGCATCTTCTGAATAGTGTCTTCTAGACTCCCGGTGACTGCCCGACCTGGGAGATCCGTCAGTCCGGAGAAGATTTTCAGGAAGTGCGCACATATCCCATCTGAAGCCGTTCGCCGGAGTTCAATTCCGTGATTTCTCTTTAGGTCTGTGTCGGGAGAGTTTTAGGTCCAGAGCCTCGATCAGCCATCTGCCTCCTTCTTCCTGATCAAGGTTTCCTGTTTTCTTCTTTGTACCCACCGCAACTCTTGGAGTGATTTCTTGCCTCCACACTGGATTTTCTTGGTTTTGCCCCTTCTGCCAAGACCTTCATGGTTTCCGTTATATAATTCTTCAACCCCATTGGGGGGGGGGGAGGAGGCAATTATTCGTTTGGAGTTTCTTCATTTTGAAGAAATTAACAGAGGGGGAGTTCCTCCTTTTGGGGGGGGAGTCTGAGCCGGTTCAATACCTATAATTCATCCCCGTCGTCATGTTGTGTTTTTATATAGTGTATGATGTGTGGGTTTTATTGAGCCTGCAGAGGCCATCTTCGACGCATTATGAAGGCGTTTAGGCGCTTTCCGTAAGAGTGGCAAAGACTCCGAGCCGTAGGATGTTACACAGTTAAGAGTAGCTCCAGTTAAAATAAAAAAAAAGTTTTGTTTTAAATAAGTGTATTTTGTTAGATTTGCTGAGCTGTTTTCCTTCTAACATGTGCGGACTCAGGTTTACGGACCCCTCACCTGATGAGGGTCCACGGGATGAGCTGTTTATCTCCTGTCATCCTCTCACATCATTGCGCGTTGGTCCGCAAGGAAGAACCTTACACTTTGCCGCTCCTGGCTAGAGGGAACGCGCCACCATGATGGACACAACTGCTAGTCAAAATCCTGTGATTACCCTGCATTCTTTATTTATTTGTTATTGTTATTGTTTATGTGCCATTTTATATAGTTTATATCTTTGTTCTATTTAATTTATTATAAGTTCAGTTTGTAGATATTATTTAGTTAATTTCCTTGGATATGTCATTTAGGAGCCCGCCCTTAGCCGAAGGATACCGGGTGGGAATTTGGGCATTTCTTGATTTCAAATTATTGGCGTGTCCTAATTTTTTGTATACAGAGGTGCACCATGACAAAGAATTGTTCTAGGTATATTACTACTCGCAGGCACTTTTTATTTTTTTTATTATAAAATTTAGATTTATTATACTTAATTATATTGACATGGATTAGGCCTGTGTTTTTCGTTAGTAAATGAAAATAAAGAAAAACCGTGAGTATCACTGACCCAAACGTGTTTTTTTTTTACCTAGTTTAATCTTTTGATCGGCATCCACCGTTCGCCACCGATGGGCGGACGCGTTTTCCCTGTTGGTTTGCTGTGGGTGTGCGAAGCGGCGAATGTAAGGTTTCAGTAGTAAACCCCCCAAATATATTACTACCCTTTTTTGGGTGTAATAATGCAAACCACATAGGTATGTAATCAATTATATTTTTTAGAGACTTATAAAAAATTTAATGGAATTTGTCTAAAATAGGTAAATAGTTTTGCAACCCACTCGAAAGTTATTTGGAAAACACTGTAATCTATTCTTAGTTGTTTTATCGGTAAAATTTAGAGTGTACATGAATTATTTACAAATAAATTAATAATAAAAAACCTACATAAAAGCTGTTGTTGTTAAACACACAACCTGATACATTTATAATATAACATGATAAATAGAAAAAGATAAATTTATTCTTGAAAATTCATATGACTTAAATACTCACTTTCAGAGAAGATGTAAGGAATACATCTACTACAAACGCTCGCCATCTTATCTTTACCCAATTTAAAACATTCATGAAAAAACAACCATCATCCCCAAAAATAATCCCCTTAGAGAGTTTTTGAGGGTTTCAAAACAACTTTTGAAGCGAATTATCTGTTGGCCTATAAAATAGGGAAAGGTGGTGTGAAAAATAGCTTATAAATATGAGGGGGGGGGGGGGGGGAACTTTAATGGAAAATAAAAAAGTAAAACCTATCGTTTTGTTCGTTTGGTCGCCTTAAAAGACACATATACAATACACTACATAACATACATACATATCAACCTATAATATATATTCATATTATATAAAGTACACGTAATAGTCTCAATTTGGAAATTTTCTATCTGGGGTTTTTTTAATTGTTATGAATGTGTTTTTCAAAACACAAGCACAATATACTCTTCTGATTTAACTAATACTCAATCTGAATAAGTGTAAAAAATTTCATTTGTTCTTCGTAATTTGCCTTAATCTTAGTAAATTACCAACACACAGTAAACAGGACCAGTCTGTTTCACCCAGTATGTGGTATTATAATCTGTAATGTTTATAAACATTCACCTGAATGTGCCAGGGTATTTTTTTTTTTGGTACGACTTCCATAGTCGCTTCATTGTGTAGTTTCAAAATCAATAATTTATAACTTACACTCTGCAATATCTATTCCTGTCACAAAAATATTTTAAAATGATTGTAACACTAGCCCAGATATACTTCGTTCTGCTTTGCTATTAAGTCTTTCGATCATCTTAGTCCTCAGAAACACGAGGACCGGGGGTAAAACTAACAAGGTAACAGAAAACTTGATCAAAGAGAGTCTTCTGAAGGATCGAGATGTCCGGAAACAGGTCGAGATGGAAACAAGAGACTACAAAAGAACTAGGCACTAGTTCCACTCCCACACGAAACTGTGGATAACTTCAGCTTGTCAGGTTGTTTTACCTATATAAACATGGTCAGTTCTCTCACGCAGGATCCGTGATGGAAAAGTCTATGGTAGTAAGTCTACTAAGCGTAATTGTCCTGATAACCTATTATCACGTGAGCTGAGAGTGTTAATAACATATTTGAGTTAGCCTTAATGTCTCACTACTTATTAAGTTTGCCTAATATGTTTGACAAAAAACAAGAGCCGTTTTTTCGTTTAAAACCTAGTTTTTAAAAAACATTGTACACCCTTTTGTCAAAAAAATCTAATTGTCTGAGCTTTAAATGAAGTAACAAGCACTTGAGGGCCTAGAAAATGTTCTCAATTTCTTGTTTTTAAGTATGTTTTGTAGGCCCGCCCGATATCAGGAAAAGGTAAACTGAAGCTGTCAGACTTCTGAATTCTTGCCATGACAGGGGGGCTGGTTGTTTCTAGTGGGATAAAGGATACTGATTTCGATGATGGTACATGTTTACTACACGCGATTTTGAAGTTACTAAATATTTTTACTTTTATTATTATTTTTTAAATTGGATACTTTCTGTTACATCTAAAATGATTGTCAACTAGAAATACGCAGAATTAATAAATTTAGGTGTAACAACTTACTGAGAACCATTATGCGTCTCCACATACCTCTATGTGATTATGAGACGTGTGTTCAACATAATGACACTACTAATAAAAAAGAGATTTGCAAAATTTCGGACTTATGTACCGTCGTTATTACTAACGCAAATGTTTCAGAAACTAACACAGTTCTTATGTCCACTTGAAGGCGGATTCTTATAAACGTCGATAAGTAAACTTTACAACAAAGGACATATGTTACGCAGCATATTCCAATCAGGTAATTAAAATAATCGAGTGGAATTCGATGTAGGTTGGATGTTCTAGTGCACTCTCTGCGGACAAGAGTTTAATCCCCGGAAATTTTATTATTCTTAAAACATCACTATGAAAACATGAGCTAAACTAAACCAAAAGGAAGGAGCATTTATCTATTTCGTAAGTGCTATCAAGACTTACATACTCGAGAAACAGAATGTTTTAACACCTTCCTCTGTAGAGAGGATTTTAGCGATTGAGAGGTACCTCATTTTATTATTACTATATACATAGGAAGAATAGACGTTCTTATGATGTGCACATGTCCCACATTTGGCACAACAATTTCTCTCTTTTGTCTGCCGGGAGTTCCTAATGTCCTTCTCTCTTATGGTATTTGTACTTCTATCATTCCGCATCTTTGAGATCGAATAATAAGCAAGATAGACTTGAAACTCTTATGCATCTGAAACCCTCAGCAAAGACACTTCTCACGCGAACGCGTGTTGTGAGTTTCCTGCACTTACCTTACTTTATACTTAATTAAACAAACCTTTTTGTTTATCATGAACTCAACCCATTAATATTTCTCTTGATATTTGTATGGCCCTAAATTAAAGTTCAAGGGAAAATATATTGGGGTGATGGGGGGGGGGGGGGGGTAAATGGGGGGGGAAAAAATTTTGGTGGAACAAGTTCAATTATGTGTATTTATTCTTCTTCATAACCCAATTAAACAAATTCTAAATGTTTTACTTTACCAAAAATACATTAAGTATTCTCCTTTCAGTTTTAAACAAAACAAAATAAAACCAGTTAGAGATACTCTTTTTTCCCAGATAGTGATAGTTACCCACCATTGAAATAACAAAAATAAGATGTTACAAATGACTGTTTTGGAATCGAAGTACAAGAAGGCGATTTAAGTATTACACAACAAGGAAAAAACAATACAGTAAAAAAATGATAACACAACAGGTTTTTTAGAGAATCGAATTCAACGTTTTTTACATCAAAAATTTGCTGATGCTGATCAAACAAAAAACCCCCCTAAGGTGTACCTTTAATTACTGCGAGCATCAAAGATGTTTTGGTTAAAAAGAGTGAAACCAACGCACATCTGCTCCCTTTTTGGGACTACAGCCAAAAGCGTTTATTAATCTCCAACCTCATCAAACATAACAGGAATCCTTATAAAGTTTTTAAATCGGATTGTAATAGAAACTACGCAATAGAATTTGCGGTTTAGTATCTGTTCAATGGAAAGACTGTTTTCAAAGAAAATTTGCCCATCACCACAACCATCCATTCATCCAGACCCCAATCTATCACCGTCAGCCACCCCCCGAACCCCCCGGCGCCCCCCTTCGGACCAAATACCAAACAAAGGTATCCAATCCTACAGCACCATCAAGACCGTACGGGATTTATATTATTATTACAAATAATATACTGCCCTCTTCGAGCGCGTTATTCCCTCTTCTCAAACTTCATGGATGGAAGTTTAAAAGAAAAAAAAACTATCAAATTTTAGCTACGTCGACAACGACCAGATCACCCTAATCATATGTTTATGACAACGCCAATTATCACTGACCAATTTACTTGCTGAACAACATCTAAAATCAGTATATGTAGCTTTCGGCAAGTGAGCTCGACACAGTTCCACTGTTAACAACAAATGTACTATAGAAGTTTCTCTTTAATATTAGAGAATTAGATAAAGCCTTGAAGATTAATCAATACTACATTATTAAGTCACGTTTTAAACAAAATAAAATGCTACATGTTAGAAACCACTGAAGCTGTACTAAGCATGATAACTAACTTGAAAAATACTGTTGATTTCTGGGCGTTTTAACAAGTATACTCCCGCTAATCGAAAGGTTTATTACTGGTCTTCATCATGCATGCTTCAAATACAGAAAATCTTATATTTTATTATAACCATATTCTACGGCAAAGCCGCATGGTTTTGCCCAGTGAAAGAAGAGAGTTAGTTCTAGAGGGCTAGTTCTAGTTTCTTAATTTACACAAAATCATGGACCCAGGTTATAATTCTCGTAACCACGCTAGCCCATTTCATTTTCTCAGCATGGGTATAGGCCAGAACTCAGATAGATGTTATGAATTTAGGGCATAATCCAAAAGGCCTAATTAGGTGTTCAGTCATATAGGCAGCTCATGTTAGTCTTTATTGTTTCAAAACATAATCGCGAAAATTTCGCTTGAGTGTGGTGATTGCACAAATTAGGTAGTATTAAGGTCCCTTACAGTGATATCAAGCGGTATATGTTCTATGCCACGATTTCTGAAGCCCTTCTTTATAGATTCAACCAGGTGGTAAGAGGTTTCCAAATTGGATCTTTCAGATGGCGCAACCTTCAGCTGGAACGTGAGGGAGAAGAGTCTCTGCTTTTAAAAACTTAGTTACTTTTTAATTGCAACAGAGACGAGTACCTTATAACAGAAATGTTTCACTGCCATAGTTAGCTACGGATACTTCTCCTCTATGGAGTGGGTACGTGTGCTCTTACATTTAAGAATATCTAGATGGTTTATAAGCATGCTGTTAGCATTTTGGTTCTAAGGACTCTTAAACCCGATGCTGCTTCTCCAGCATTCGTAATGAGTCTTTGAACCATCGGTTTCAATAGCAACTCCGCGGTCTTATGAACAGTATTGAAAAGGAAGCTCTTTCTATTCTAAATTTTTTGGGTTGCATAAGAAGTTTCCATCACATACTATCAGTATCTTTGGCGAACATTCTAAGATACAAGTCTTACTATACAAATATCATTTCTTAATAACTCACGGCGATCATAAATAAAACCGTTGTGTGCTCACTGTGCTTACATTCACTTAATAAGCCAATTATCACTGTTTCTATATACTCTATTCCCGAGACTTCAGATATGGACGATTACCTTAATTAGAAGAGACGCCGATAGTTATTCACCAGTTCCTTAAGTTACAGATCAAGCGGATAAATATTCGAAGATGCTGTGATGCCTCTTAACCCGTCTTCCCTTGATGGCCTTTACATCTCTTTGATATTTGAAGGAACTTAGTTGTTGCAATAAGGATTAAAAGAAGTATAGGATGTCCGGCTATCTTTCCGATAAGTTAATAAGCACGTAGCTAAATAAACAACAAACAAAGTATGGTCAACATGGAATGGTCAGATTCTTCCCCATGAAATGAATGTTTAAAACCATTATTTTCGACCTTTAGATATGGCGGTCTTTCATACTGTTAAATATTCTCCAGGTACGTAATATTTAAATGTGAGCTTACTTGATCATATTGTGGTAGCCTATCAAAGAGACTGAACCATCTGTTTCTGGATTTATTTCATACAGCGCTCAATGGACTTACGAGTGATCATCTCTTAACCATTCTTATTAGTAAAAGTAGGAAGACAAGCAATTCATAATTTTATCTTCTCGAAGAGTAACACTCTATGATTTATTTATAAATGCACATAATCAAAAACACACTAAAAGACAACAGATACAGCAGTTTACTAGCGCGTCTCTCTTTTTTCCTGCTACTTCGCAACAAACGAACACAACAATTCTATATAATTGGCTTTTAATATAATTTCATGCTAATATCAGGAGTCTCAACAAGAAAATTTAAACGTTCTTTCTATCTGCAAATTTCTTGAATATCAATGAATACAATTTGCATTTTTATAGTTTTTTAAAGTGATGATTTTGGGTTGGAAAAGACGAAAATTAATTTGTTTAATTATTACGGGATTCTCCAGCGTTTTGCCTGTGTGCAATGAGTCTTATCTCGATCCGGTTGGAACTTTATGCGTTATTGTTAAAAATGGTATAATTCTTGTTAATCAGGTTGATTGTAAATATGGCACACTTGCTGATGGCAATTGCTTTTTAGATGTTTAAGTTTTATATGATTAATTTCTTTAAGTTTGTTATGTAGTTTATATAGGCTACCACAGTCACATCTCAGAAAATCAATCAATATATTGAAGAAATTTTCTAGACATTATACTAGAAATTAAAAGACAATGTTATTTTATAAAGGGGATATATAAATTTTAGATCTAGATTGGAAATTCTACAAGCAAACAAAATTATTTAAATGTATAATGTATACAATTAGTGTGTAAGTTAATGTATATAATGTATAATCGTATTATCAATTTTATAATGTAATTACAATTTTATAATGTATGCCATATCTTGGATTGGTATTGGACCGATGAAAACCATTAACTGGAAAGAACATATTTTGGATTTACACAACAAATTGAAACTCTCTTCTATACGAGAAACGTTTACTAAGCTATGGCCAGGGTTTCACGTCTTTCATTAATTAATTAAAAACGTCCATACAAGAATTATTTAAAAATAGTTACGTGTATTGATCACATGTTTTGTACGAAAAATCGCCAAAGTAATATAGTTTTAAAAGTGAGGGTTTTTGATTTAGGTTATTAACGACCATTGTATTTTGTGACTCAAATATGAGATCAATAGTAGATTCGAACGAAAATTAGAGAGAATTTTGATAAACAAACCTAATAAGACTTGTTATTAACTCTATGAACTGATTGGAAACTAAACTCAGTATTACAGATTGGCAAATCTGTTTCTTGAATAGATGTGGCTAATATAAGTTTTAGATATTTTTTATGATAGTGTTAAAACACATATTAGGATCAACTGTATAAGAATATATTAAAAAGAAACCCTATGACTTTCATTTTAAAACATTATGATT
>NW_025786479.1:0-13535 GCF_021130785.1 Homalodisca vitripennis
TTTCAACGGAAATCTGATCAACTATTACAAAAATTATAGAAATCTATTGAGTAATTTTGTTAAAAATTTCAAAAGATAATTACTATAAAAATAAAATAAATGAATCAGTAGGTAATCCAAAAAAAACTTTGGGAACATATATAGGGGAATTTGTAGGTAAAAAAAGTAAAAATGGGGAATTTTCCAATTGAACATTTTTCTAGTCATGCTAATAGTAGTGGGGAGGGTTTAGCAGTGGAAGTTGCAAACAAATTAAATAATTATTTTGTTAAAGTAGGAGAAGAGTTAGCCAATAAGATCCCGACGGTAGACTGTGTGTAGTTGATGATGAGAGGTATCAGGTACAAACAGAGTTCCAGCTAGAGCCTGTCACTGAGGAACAGTTGGCAAATTGTGTAAGGGAGTTGCGGGGAGGTTCAGCACCTGGTATAGATGAAAATAGCTGCAGACATGATTTTAAAACTAACTTTGGAATGTATTAAAAAAGCTTTGTTGAAAGTAGTCAACTCTAGTTTACTAGAAGGTGTTTTTCCTGACTGTTTTTAAATTTGCTAAAGTAATCCCTCTTTTTAAAGGAGGTTTGAAGGGGAATTGCTGTCAATATAGGCCTATATCATTGCTAAAGTGTTGTGTCAAAGGTCATCGAAAAATGTGTAAGGAAACACAACGTTCAAAAATATTTGTTCAAAAATAAAAATTATATCTGAAAACCAATTTGGCTTCAGAGGTGATCTGAACCGTCAATGACGTTATTTCTCAGACTGACCCATAAGCTGCATGATAATCTTAACATAAAACACGCGCTCTCTAATGGTTTTTAATTGATTTAGCTAAGGCTTTTGATTCTTTAGACAGGGACATTTTAATTAAAAAAAACTAGAGTTTGTTGGTATTAAAGGTAAGAGCCTAAGTTGGTTTAAAAGCTATCTTTCTAACAGACAGCAGGTGGTATCTATAAAACGGGGCAGAAAGTGATCTAAAGAATATTGATTTTCGGAGTTATTCAAGGAAGTACCTTAGGACCTCTTTTGTTTTTTAATTTATATTAAATAATTTAAGCAAAGTTGAACTAGATAACTGTAGTATTTACTTATATGCTGATGATACTGCGTCGCTAGTTTTTGAAGGGAATAATTGGGATGAAAACTTACCTAAATGCAGAGAGAGGACTCCGTGTTGTTAAACAGTGGTTTGACCAAAACCGTCTGACGGTTAATGTATCAAAAACTAAACACATGGCTGTTTCACTTCGGGCTATCAGTGGACCCAGTGGATATGGTTTTTAACATTACATACATGTGTTGCAGGGCACTGGAGTTCCATGTAGATGCAAGCCCTTAGAAGAGGTGAGGGAATTATAAATATTTAGGGGGTTATTTTTTACAATAGGCTAAGTTGGAGGAGACATGTTCAATATATTAATAGCAGGTTGCGCAAGTGTATTTTTATGTTTTCTAACTTATCTCGTATTCTAAATTTTTCCCAAATTAAAACTGTTTATTATGCTTACGTTCAATCAATTATACAATACGGAATAATTTCTTGGGGAGGGGCCTTTTCTTTCAAAAATTCAAACCAATTCAAATAACTCAAAAAATCTATAATTTTAAAAGCCGCGTTAAAGAAACCAATCCGATATATCCTTCAGATTTGTTGTTACTCTGAGTTTAAAGTGCTTGATGTCAGACAAACTTTATGTAAAACAACTAATGTTATACGCTTTTTAAAAACAAATTTCAGTTTTTAGAATCAGCAAACCATAAGTATTCTAACACGTTTTCAAAGTAGTATAGGTATATACACACACCAAAAATCTACAAAACAATCAACACAACAAACTCATATTATATAGCTCACGTACTCTCTTTCCAAAATATTCCTGATGAGAGCTAAGAAATATTGAAAATATTAGTTTTCAAACTGTATAAAAACAAAGTATGCAAATTGGTTAGTAGAAACAGGAAGGGAAAATACTAGTGCCATAACTACGTCTGTATACCAATTTTTAACAATAGCTGAGTCGTTTTTTCCTTTTCTTTAAAAAGACCTTGAAAATGTTTAAGTTTGATTGGATTCAACTAACAAAACACCGTTTAAAAAAAAAAAGAAAATTGTTGGTTTGTGTGGATATGCGTGAGTGTGCTAGCATGTGTGGGGTTTTATACAAAAGGATAAATAAAAAAAAAGGAATTTAGTTAGTATTGCACGAGTGGTGTGTGTGTGTGTGTGTGTGTGTGTGCGCGCGCGTGTGTGTGTGTGTAACGTGCGTGTGTATTTGAATGAGTGTTTTTGCAAGGGGGAGGGGTATTAGGAGAATAAATGAGTGTGTGAGTCAATCCAATATTGCTTAGAGTATGTACAATTAGTCTATATTGATCAATTTCAATATTTCTTTCCTTGATTGTATTAAATAACTATAATTCGGTTGAGGACACACTCTAATCTATAGTAAATGAATTATTAATTTTAATTTATTTTGTATTCAATTTCAGTAACTTTTGTTTATTTGTATTTTATATATATATATATATATATATATATATATATATATATATATATATATATATATTGATTTATTGATTTCAACTCAGCCCTCACACACAGGCTTAGCCCATGTGAGGGCTCTCTCTTCACATAACTTAGAAAATATTTGTGTTTATATTTTAAGTTCATTTATTTTACATATTCACAAAATGTAATTAGTGATGTTTTGAGAGAAATAAAGCTATTTCTATTCTATTATTCTAATATATTTGATGTATTAAAAAAGATGTATATATAAAAAAAGCTGCATTTATCTACAAAAATAACACAAAAGTAAGATTTTGTAGAATCCATAACAATGTAAATTTGCAAGTTATGAACTCTATAATTTTTAAAATTATAGAAAAAAGATGACGATTAAATACTACCAATCCGTATGGTCTTTAGCATGGATGGATACAGACAAAACAAATATTTTAAAATATTATATTCAGGTTATCCTAAATAGGTATTTTTTTCCATAATCAATTTCCTGCTGTCTCAAACTAATTTTTTATGTTATGTGCTGAAATAAAAGTAGTAGCTAATTAACAATTACATTTGCATTTGTTTTCAGTTTTTGGAACTAATTAGTAGATTACTGAATATTGTGTTATGATGTTTCTTCGAGTGCATAAATGAGGCTGCATGGGGTTGGTGGACGTATTCTGCTGCTTGGCAAGCCTTGACCAAATAAATTTAACTAATACAAAACACAACGGAGTGGCTATATGCCCGGTCACCGGTCTTAGTTTCAAAGGACGGGAACGACTATGACGTCACAGACTTGACGCCAAAGGTTTTGAAGTAGCTCTAGCACTGTGCATTGTTATTAAAATGGCGGGTTGTAGAAAGTTTAGTTCTTTTGACCAGTTGAAAACTTTTATCAATAATAAAGAAAATACGGACCCATATTCAATTAAGAATAAGTGATTCGAGGTTTGCTATATACTTTAAACTGTACCAATATCCCTTCTATAAGAACCTACTGTCCTGATAAAGTCCGATAATACTTAAGTGATTAATAAATAAAACTATTTTAATCGGTAAATGGAAGAATTAATTTTTAAATATCTCAAGACGAGAGACTAATTTCCCTCTTAACCACTTTACATACAATAATACAATGAAATCATAAACCATTTGAGTGTTATTAGTAAATAAAACAAATTATGTTCCAGTTATTTTTATGCTATTAAATAACATACATATTTAATATGACAAAAAATTATTTATAATTAATTATGATTTCTCTTAATGACTATTAATTGAAACATTCCAGTAAAATTGCGAGAAACAAAACTATATCTTAATAAACTACGAAGAGTAGATTCTGGTACATAGTTTAATTTTTAGTTGCATATTTTCTTCTTTTTAATTTATTTAAGCGCACACTTTTATTACATTACCAATGCATAATATACAATTAATAAAATAGTCTACAAAATTGTGTTTTTTATATTTCTAAGGCACTGGTGTTAATGTGACAGTTATGGCTGCCCTTTCGTTACGTCACGGTCGACGTCACCACTCATCGCCCGTCTGTCTAATCTACAGACGGTAGCCGGCCATATAGCCACAGCGAAAACACAAACATGTAACATAAACCTCACAGATTCGGGGATTTTAGTTTTACACGTTTTATATTAAATAAAATAATTTAATGTAGCTTGAGATTTAAACATTTAATTTATGTTATGCTTTGTATTTTTACAGTAGGGTAACATGAACGATAATATTCGGGTTTGTATGGTTTAATAAAATAATGCTATGGGTACTAGAACAAAATCTGCAATTACTAGATTCCTGGCGAAAGAAACCCATGATTTAATTAAGTATGGGTACTTTGCTGTTTATAAAAGGCCCGGTTTAACTTCTGCAGAAGAATTAGAAGAATTGAAAGATGCAGTTTTTAAAGGTAAAATAGGTTACCTAGTAAACAGGTCTACTGACACTTCCATTTTACTTATTGAAAACAGTTATTTGTAATTTGTGTTCCCTAAAAACTGTAATTTTTTTTTTTCAGGAGGAAAAGTAGAATACATTAATGATGCTAAAATTTTGATTGTCTACTATAGCCGTTAACCTCTCTAAATACTGAAACATGAAAATTAAGTTTCAGAAAACTATTGTTAATGTTGCTTGGATTTTTAGGGTACTGTTTTACAGCAATCATGTAGTATCCAAGTAGTTTGTGTTCAACATGTCTAGGCCCGTGAAACAAAAACGAAGTCAGAGTAGGTAAACGGACCCATTATTCATATCACTTAGTATAATTATATCTACTTTGTTTATCGAATAACAAATATTAATCGGCATCAACATAAAGTAATAAATACTAATACTATTATATTTAAATTCTTTTTTGTAAAAGCTGTGTATTAGCTTTTTCTATTTAGTCCCACTATTATTTGAACACTTGTTTCTTTAGCCACGAACACTATATTTTAAACAGTGATTTGTTTCTGAGTATTTTATAAATTAATTTATGTGTTGTACTTTGCCTCAATATACATTTGAAAAGATTTAATTACATAAATAAAATGATAATATCATAAGCGATAAATAACTCACAACCAATAAAACAAAGTTAATCATCTTTCAATACTATTTTGTTAAGTTAACTATAATTAAGTTACGTCTTTTTAATCAAATACTATGTTTATAATCTGACTGCATTTACAGTTATTGATACAGATAATTAGAGTTAATTGCTTATAAATCAATACCGGTTGATTATTTTGATGGTTTGTAATCATACAGTATCATTATTGTTAATTACTGATATAAAAAATTGGGGCCCTATTATTGTACTCTACCCAAAACGGCTTTTAGTTGTGACACTTTTGATCATTTCCGGTAAAATATTAACAACTTGAAGTCTTGCTTGAACAAGATATTATATATTACTGTCTTATCTCTAGTTTCATATGCCTGTAAAGTACCTACCAATACTTATCTCCTCTGTAATCGTATTTTGTCTTGAAAGAAAGAGATTTTTCCAAAATGTAAGAGAAGGGGGCGTGTCAGAAATTGTTGGATTGTTCAAACTGTTTCCAAGTGAATTGTGTTTAGCTCCTGTTTTGGGTGTTACTACTTACCTTAGTATTGAACACAATCCTTATCTAATTAGTTATTTATAGCCTATGTGTACACTTAGGGATGGAAGGAGACAGGACTATGAATGATCAAAGATACTTGCTCAGAGCTGGTCATGGGGGCAACTTGGACAGCATGGCAACTGGCGTTTTAGGTAAGCCTATGTTTTTTGAAGTTTATTGTCTTGGTCAGTAATAGTAGTTTAGCAGCTCAGAAATGGCTGATATGATTGAAGAAGATCTCCCAAAATGCAGGTTATTGTTTTAATGGGCTCTGGAACATGATCATTCCAAATCTAATAATAAATTCACTAGCCTTCATGAATAATACATTATATTGTTCCGATTAGGACCAATTTTAACAAATCCCAAATAGGCTATACTATAGAAATAAAAATTTTGTTCTTTTTTAGTGTTTTTCAAATTTAGTGTAATTTTTATCTAGAAGTATGAATATACAAGCATGTTTAAGGACTTAATTTTCGTTTTAGATATCCGATATAGAATTTGCTCCAATGACAAATTCTTAAATATTGCCATATTAGAAATAAATAACAAAAAATTTCTGTATATTACGCTCCTAGCAGCTACAGAATGAAACGTAATGTACTTTCTGGACAGCCCTCGTATTTAAATTCTTACAGTTTTTGTAAGATTAGCTTCTTCTATTTAGTACCGCAATTATTTGAACACATGTTTCTTTAGCACAAACACTATGTTTAAACAGTGGTTTGTATCTGACAGACCAATTTATGTCTTTTACTTTACCTTATTAATGATACGTGATATGTGTAACAGCTGTTGCGCTTTGTGATGGCTGCAAAGTACTACCGTATCTGCTAGCATCTAGTAAACGCAACACGGTCACACCGCTCAGATGGGAGTAGCCACCGACACCTACAACAACAAAGGCAAAGTTATCGCTGAAACAAGCTACGGTAAACTTTTTATTGTTAACAATGTAGGTATTTTCCTTTTTGTATAGTTTGATATTTTAAATTTAGGCATTCATAAAGTTTATAAACACATGTGTGATTGAAATTGCTTAACCCTTTGAGTGCCCCAGCATCTACATAGTAGATGTTGTGAAATGTGCATAAATTGCCGGCATCTACCCAGTAGACGATTTTTATTTAATTAATATCACATATAATTCATTTTTGTTTTGACAAATAACTTATTTCACGGCAATCTACAAGTTTCGAACTAATCAATTAATTGTGATTGATTTTTATTGTTCACCGCCCCCTTGTAGTTATTTGTCATCAGAAAAAAACAGATGACGCAATAGTTGGTCAGCTGCTACTTGTTGCCATTAACTACACAGTTTCGTTCATTGTGTGTTTACATTATGCTAGTTTCGTGTGTTTATGCTGAAAACTGTTTGTTATTACTATTCTGCAATTGTGTTCAGTAAAACTTACAATGCATTTACAAACTTCTTTTTCCGTGTTTAGTGACATATATTTTATTGTTGGATTGGTGATGAACTAAAACGCAAGTTCCAATCAAACTATTGATTTTAGGTGAAGTAAGGTAATAGAAGTAAGGGTTATATTGTAAGCCTGTGTATATTTTTATATACTTTTTATATAATTAGTATTTTACAGTCGTCTTACTTCATTGAGTGAAATAGGGTTAGTTATAATATTGTTTCTAAACTTTTGACAAACTTGAACAAAAATTGCTTTTTGTTGTATTTTGTATATATTGCAGTATCTGGTTAAATATTACTGTAACACACCATATTATGCATGATTTTTGTTCAGTTTTTCATGCTCTTTCATATGGTATAGCTAAAAGAAATTTAAAAAAATATTGTATAAATAAAATTTTAGTTCAAACTTGAAAATTTATTTTTTTTCATTTTTTAGTTTTTTGTTATAACCTATAATCTTTTTGTGTAAATAAAAATAAAATTATAATATTATATGGAAAAAATACCTTGTTTTATAACACACAAAACCAAAAAAAAATTATTCAAATCGGTTTAATAGTTTTTTTAATATTGTTTTTTCCCCACACGCTTGCAAAAACAGAAGGCAATGCTCCGGCAATTTATGCGTATGACTTGGGAAATATGCTGTGGCACTCAAAGGGTTAATGTTGAGTAATTGATGATGAAATGCTGACATTATTAAAAACCAAATTTGGTTGCTTTATTTTAGCCCATGTGACTCGAACGAAACTCGAGCAGGCTCTTGCAGAGTTTGTGGGTGAGATTTGGCAAAAGCCTCCCGCATATTCGGCCCTGAAAATAGCCGGACAACGTGCTTCAGACATTGTAAGGTGTTGTACAATATTCTGTCTTTAGATATGGGGAATTGGAAGGTTGTAAAAACAACCAAGAGTACAAGATTATTAGTTGTGTATTACAGTACACTCTCGGAAATTCGGATCGCACTAATCTGAACTCCGTAAAGTCCTGACCGATTATCAAACAAAAATGCTTTTTGAAAGATAAAAGTTTTAACACGAATAGTCTGGATAACACAAATTAACATACTTCGTATTTTCTGGCGCTTGCTGCTCAGTGCAATGGTTTTGTTTGTGTAAGTGGTGGTGGAAATTTCTATGTGATTGTGGAGAGGGGATTGCATTGAATTTCTCCTTTTGTACTCCTTGGCCTGCAATAGTGTCAGTTCAGTTACTTTTGTTTGGTGCACTAGCTTGTTGCTGTATTTTGTGTGTCACATTGACACATTGCTGTAGCCCAGATCAGTTGCTTTGAGATGACACCTCACTTTCCTGCACATAAGAACTCTTCTCTGTATAATTAGCTGAGAAATTTATTATAATGGGTCTCGGTTCGCATTGTTTCCCTTTCCCATTCTTTGAACTGCATCTATCAAGTTGGTTGACCATTTCTAGAACTAAATCGCAGCCCCTACCCTTCTCAAAATGTTATGAATATGTTCATTAATTTCTTTGGGAATACCTTAGATGACCAAGTTACAACTGTGAAAGTACTGTTCCATACAATTTATTACATGAGACAAAGAATTAACTTTTCTTCGTAGTTCAATGTTAAACGCGCTGTATTTCACCATTACAGTCATTACTCTTGTTTTCTAGTGCTTATTATTAATTTTTCAAATCATCAATGTTAGTGTGACAATTGAGACGGAAACAGGATTTTTCCGGACATTTGCAATTGTTCAGTGAAACAAGAAATCAGTAACACTACGTTTTCGATATCTGCAATCTGATCTCTTCTTCAGGTAAAGAACTACCAAAGCGTTGTAGCACGCCTAAGTCAGGGAATCACAACCACCATGTTGTTTGTCAACTTCACTAACTCAATAAACATGCACTTAATAAAAAACTATACACAACACTAAACACACTTGTGCAAACCGGCTTGTGCAAGTGCAAGCGTATCTTTCAAAGTGGTCGTGCTCGCTTATGAGTTGACGGATTTCTTTGGAAAAAGTACTATTGTAATTGATATAAAAATTTCAAAATAGATAGTATTTTGTAAAAATGTTTAACTTACTCTTACTTACTTAACTTACATCCCAGGGCCATTTATATCGGAGGTGATATTTAGCCGCACCAACAAAAGCTCCTCCATCTTGAACGGTCCTCTGCAATCAATGTTAAAACCTGTGTAAATCAGCTGATGCCCTATCAGAATAGAATAGAATAGAATAGAATACGAATATATTTATTTTTCGAAAGTAATTACAATCCATCACAACTAAAATAATCTGGTGCAAAATTATCAAAAAAGATGGTAATAATATTAATTCACATATACGTCTTAAATTAATGACTGCGATTTAAACTATACCAATATCACAAATTATCATAATTATTAAAAGAATAGAAATACTATATATAATATATATATAATAAATAAAAATATAAGTTTTTAAATGCAGCACACAATATTCTAGTGTATATATCCAATATATATTTACTTTCAAAAAACATAGGGCCTCTAAGGCAAAGCCTGTGTAGAGGTTCCTTCTCACAAGATTAAACAATTTGCGCTACAAAGATTTTTATATTTTTCTTTAACTACATAAAGTCCCACTAAATAAATGCAATTGTGGCAATATAACATCATCAAACCTAGCCGCTTTTAGAATAATGTTTGTTTCTTTACGATATAGATTCAAACAAATTAAACTTTGTATATTAAATAAGGTGATCAATATTATCTTTTTTTAAAAGCCAAAACTTCAATTTTTTTGCAAACAACTTAGCATTTGTACAATTTGCAATGCTTTTCGGAATAATATTGAAAATTCTAGGACCCATAAAACAATAACTTTTTGTAAAAATGTGTCAAATTTGGCTTGGGTACTCTCCAAACGTTCTTTTATACCTCAATTTATCTTTGTAACAATTATTTAATTCATTCAAATTCCCACTTTTCACGAAAAAAATTTTTAATACTTTATATACAAACATATATTTTAAAGGGAGAATTCTTAAATCTACAAATAAAGGCCAAGATGGTTCAAATTTACTTTTTCGTTTAATTAATTTAATAATTTTCTTTTGCTGTGTAAAAAGTGGTTTCAAACTGTTGTCAAAAGTCCCACCCCAACAGAAAATACCATATTCCAGTCTACTGTTTACTAATGAAAAATACAACATTCTTAAGACATCTTCCGTGCACATGTTTTTCAAAAAATAGAAACATCTTAGTGTATTGTATAACTTTTTCTTTAAACTTTCAATGTGTTTCTTCCAGTTTACCTCCCTGTCTAAAATTACTCCCAAATATTTCAAACTATAAGTCTGTGACACAATTGCACATCTATTATTGCAATGGGTATTTTCAAGCAAACAGTCCATACATTTTATATATAATTTCATTATCAAATTCTTGCTCCACTTCTTAAATTGAAATTTATGTATTTTGTTTTTTCCGGACTTAAAAAGCATACAATTGCTTGTAAACCACCATTGAATAGCGTTCAAGTCAGAATTCATGGCTTGCTCTATTTCAGTCCAACTATTTTTTACGTAACACAAAGCTGTGTCGTCCGCAAAAGATGTTAATTTTCCATTTAATTTTGCATTACAAAGATCATTAATGTAAATTAAAAAAAGAATTGCTCCCAAAACTGACCCTTGGGGTACTCCACTACTGATGTAACCAATTTTCACTAAAAAACGTTGTTAATTTTCACACATTGACTCCTTTTTGATAAATAACTTCCAAACCAGGAATAAGCATTTCCTCTAACCCCGCTCATATATAACTTTTCCAAAAGAATTTTGTGATCTACTGTGTCAAATGCCTTTTTTATATCTAAGAAAATTCCACTAACTTTTTTTCCGGAATTTAAGGACTCATAAACTAAATCCATGAAACGTTTTAATGCTACCTCTGTACTCAACCCTTCCCTAAATCCAAACTGATTTTCACTAAAAAAACTTGTTTCTTTCAAGAAAATGTGACTAGTTTCTTTTTCATTAATTTTTCTAATATTTTTGCGAAATATAGAAAAGAAGAGATATCGGTCTATAGTTATTGCAATCTTTAACAGAGTTATTTTTATGCAAGGGTATCACCACTGCAGTCTTTAACATATCCGGAAAAATTCCCTTTTCAAAACTTAAATTAAACTAAATACAACAAAACATCTGAGATCTTAGGATAAATTTGTTTTAGCATACCAGAACTAATATTATCAATCCCAGGTGAAGTTCCACTCTTTAGTGAATTAATTACTCTAATCAAATCTTCAGCAAGTACTGGATCAACAAACATGGAGTTAACTGAGTTTTTTATCTTAAAGCAATTCTTAAAATAACATGAATTCAGATTACTAGGTTTGTCTTCGTGATATCCAATGTATTCACAATAGATAAGAAAAAATTATTAAACTCATTACAAATAGTTTTAGTATCCTTAACTTCATTACCATTTATGTTCAGACTCTTTATTGATTTATTTTTTACTTTTTGACCTGTCACTTCATTTAATACTTGCCAGGTTCTTTTTGAGTCACCGTTACAGATTTTAAAAGCATTCTCATAGTATGAATTTTTTAAATTTTTTATTTCAATCTGAAGTTTATTCCTATATTTTTTAAAATAATTAATTAATTTATCATTGTTCGGGTGATTTTTAACTTTCTCAAAAAGCTTGTTTTTAAATTTTATTTTCGCACATATATAATTATTCATCCACGGTTTAATTTTAACTAAGCTTTCCCTAGCATTACGTTTTTCAACTTTACATTCAGAAATGATTGACAGAAGCTTACTGTGAAAAGTATAAAATGCAGAGGACGGGTTTGTGTCACTGAAGACATCTTTCCAATCTACGCTATCTAGAGTTGTTTTCAGTTTGACGTAATCAATACGATAAGAAGGGCCAGAGCTCGCAGGTGACGTGTCTATCTGTCTGTCCGTCCGGTTAGCGCACACTCGTACACTCAAGACAACCATCCGGTGGTCCGTTATGTTTGTGTCAACAACCATCACTTCCGCCTCCGTCATATATTTGTTTGTTATCTTTGTAAAAACGTGATCAATGCAGGAAATCGATTCAGCTGTAATTCTAGTTGGTTCTTTTATTAAACATTCGAATCCATTTGAGGAAAGAAAAGTATTGTATTTATCAACAGTTCTGTCATTAATAAGTAAATTAAGATTTACGTCACCAATAAAAAAAACATTTCCTCTTGTTATTGAAGTTATGGTTGTCCACAAAATATGTGTTAATTTCGTTCAAAAATAATTCCTTACTAAAACTGTGCAGTCTATAAATTGCAATTAAACAGAAATATTGAGAGTTAAATTTAAATTCTAATTTTAGCATATCAGCTGACATTATATTAACAATATCAAAACTATTGACTTCAATACCCGACTTAATTAAATATTGCAATACCTCCAGCTCTATGATCTCCCGTTTGGTTTTATGTATATCTTGTGTAATTACTGAATATTGTATTAATATAAATTGTCTCATGAGTATTTCCATTTTCGTCAATCCAAATTCTCTGACAATACTATTATTTCGGAAGAATCGCAAACCTTCTACCATACCCATTTTCAGCCAAGAAGCCTATTCATAAAATTACTCCTCATTACTGACGAATATTTTGGTTGTCAATTACCTCTAAATTCTTTCCAACTCTTTAGTCATTAAATTGTTTTTGTTATAAAGACTCATTTTCATATAGAAAACAGAAATAAAAATCCATCTCAAAAAAAATGACAATTATACTACAATTGTAATATATACAAGAGTTTCCATCTCAGAACGGTTCTCAAAAACCAGATCAGAAGGAATATTAAAATCATAAAATTTCCAATAATTATATAATACATAAAATAACAGATGCGCCTTTCCATAAACTTCAAAATATTTCATTTTGTTTTTATATTTATTAAATTTGCTAACTTTAAAGTTGGTTATTGCATTCATAAGCGTTTGAACAGTCTCCATAATTAGTTTATAGAAGGCAACATTCATAAAATAATAATTAATTTTGTAGCAATACAATATAAATATAACGCTTGGAATACAGAATCAAAATACTCGGAAAGGTTTAACACTTGTGTAAAAATTAATACTTATAAATGAGGACTATGTACATTAATTACAGATACCGTTGTAAGTCATCCTTCACTTCGAGATGACCTTTACTGGCGCTTTATCTTCTTTTCTCATGAAGATTTTTCCCGTTTCGGACCCAGAGGAATTGTGTAGTTCGTTCTCACGCTGAAACTTCCTCGCCACTGCATGTAACCGCCTCCGAGTAGGTGACAGCGGACTCATTGACATAGATCGGGCAATCGTCCTTTTCTGCCAATGTGACGGGTCGGACAGGGTCGTCTTCACACGCCTCCGCTGAATAAAACTCTCTTTGTCCATGCGACGCACCAATTTCAATATGATCCCTGGTGGCTTGTTCATCCAGTTTTCTGTACACCCAACCT
>NW_025786480.1:0-17405 GCF_021130785.1 Homalodisca vitripennis
TAACAATTAGAAATCTCAGCGACCTAATGACGATCGGAAACACATCCTGTTTTCCATAAAGTGTTGAACAGTTTCTCCCTACAGTTGTTTTCCTAGAAAATTTAGGCTGCCTCTCGTGAAAGTAGTCATTAAATTAAATGGCATGCTTCCCTCCGTGTGAATCGTCTATACGTTCACGTTTCGTCAAGCGACATAGTGTAGTTGAAGAAAGCTACAAGCAATACCGACTAAACTCCTTTTGGTACTAAAAGAGCCGCACTGGATAAAATGGATGGACAGCACTACTAAAACAAGAAAACTAGAATAGCCTACTAATGAATAGAACCTGGCCTAATCTAGGAGAAGTCCTAACTGCTGCGACCCCAAAGATAAGAGATATTTCTAATTGTATTACTGTTATCAGGGTTTTTTTTTTCCCCCGTTATCAATATATTAGGACCAAGAATTTGTAACCCTTGAGGATAACTAAATGTCATAAATTCACTTCTGTAACAACTGACAAGCATAATGTAGTAGTTTAGCTGTCCAGTAGTTCGTTTGGATTGCAGTTTTTCCTTTACTGGGGTTTATGGCTACTAAATAAAATATAACCAAGTGAAAATCTTTGAACAGCCGCCATTTTTTTTACTGGAATCAATCTTTTTGAGTGCCGGTTATGCGGCCATTAAAAACTCCTGCTAGATAATGCCCTTAAAAATAAAAAAATAGAAATGATGTCCATATTTGACCTATGCTCCTATTTAAGATTATCCTTCTGACTCCTTGCGGGGGGACGTCCCCCATGATATTTACAGAAAACTGATAAGTTTTCCTATCAAAAAGTAAGATTTTTTAGGTGTAGTATTGATGTACCAAATGCTTGTATTATATTATCTGGTTACTCGTTCCAGAAAATATTAATACCCGAGCAGGACTTTATGTACACCCCTGTATGAATGTTGATTCCTATTTATTTTACATTTTAGGTGTTTTCAATATTTATTTTACCCATGTAAATTGTAATTATTTTGTTATATATTTATTAACGACGTAAGGTTTGTGGTATATTATGTAATTCCTGTTTTCCTATTATTTATAATTTCAGTGATTTTTATAATTTAATTTGGATGTTTTATAATTAATTATTATGCATCGTTGCTTTTCCTAATTTAATTAAGTATTATATCAATGAGAATAAATCTAGTTATTTTAATTCTTAGTTCCTTTAATGGCTGGCACAACCTCGACCATCTGTTACTTTAGGATATATACGAAATGGTATTACCGTTGATCCCAATAATTAACATAAATTAAATACCCAACCAATCATCTGTTTTAATAGTGGGATCTACGGGTGCTTCCTAGTGTTTTATGATCGTCGTGGTACCGTCAAGATGGACAATGTAATGCACAAGACGGTCCCCAACTGTATGAATAGTAAACGGCAAATCGTGGGTACAATTATCCAAAATAAAAATTTTAACCATCGAGATGCTTCCAAACTAAAAATTATACGATCCGATACCACAAATTTGAATCATGACACTTCTAAGATTAATTAAACTACACTCATAGTGCCTAAGCACGGTAATAACGAATAACTCAGGCTACTACTTCCTTCAGCCAAGTGCTAAATGATTTTGAATGAAGGGTAAGCATACGTGAGAGTAAAATTTGGATAGCTGTTTTCGAGGTAAAAGACCGTTTTCTTGGAACAGTTAAATCAAGCACCGTAAATAACATGCATGTTAATATCTTTCAGTAGAATTTTATCAAATACATTCTTGTAATGGATTCCTTGCTGATTTCAATACCTTCTCCTGATCACATCTTTAGTCTTTGAATACTAACGAGACGCAACTCATAAATAACAGTTTGGTGAAACTCTTACTCAGAGATTGAAATAAAGTAATTTTAACCTAACCAAAAGAACTCAGCTTTGAAGGAATTATTTAGAGTACCCACATATTCCTGATGTAAGGAATAATCAAAACCTTTTCAAACGAATTCTAGTTTTTATTCACTTCACATAAAATGGAAATACGATCAGATACTGTTTTAAACATACCACGCAGTTGAAAGTCCTCTTTATTTTCTAGCTTTTAAAACGAAGTCCTAACTCTCACAGAAGTTGTCAGTTTTCTTAATGCAATCTCGTTAAAACCTTTTTTTTAGCAAGAATTCACTGAAACAAAGATTTGTTATAGGGCATATTATTGGAATTCAAAATACAAAACTTGTTATAATTTCATTTGTCTTCCAGTTGTATACAAAAATGTTTTAAAATTTATTTGTTCGTTTGATTTTTAAAAAATTAATTAATTTTTAAAATGATAAATGAAAAAATTCATAATAAACTTTTAATAAAGATGTCCTTACACTTTACACAAAATACTTATATTTTATACTTGATTCGGAAGAATGCATTTAACATCTTCATATATTCAGAAAATAACAAACGCAAAAGGTCCTGAATTATGAAGCATTTAAAAATAGTAAATACCCCACCTATTATTTTATTAATTTTTAGTAGTTATAATTCAACATTTCAATTAATATTAATAGTATAATTACGTAAATTTAAAATTATTAGAATGAAAAAGTGTTAGGCCTCGATTACAATTTTGTTTTGGCTAACAAACATTACATTGTAATTACATCTTTCGTGAAGAACATTCCCTGAAATATGTACTTCCTTTTGGAACCGTCTCCAAAACCAAATAAAACACAAGATTTTACAGTAAAAAAGAAAACAATGGACCAAATTATCATAAAAAAAAAAAAAAAAACATAGAAGTATATTTTATTATGGTTTATTCCCCTGACACACTTTTTGAAGCCTAAAGACTTATTAACTATTAAACCACTAAATGAGTTTACAAAAATCAATAACTTCAAAACTTAACTACGACTCATCCATTTTATAAATCCGGTTTGAGAATATGAGACGGAGAGGTAGAAACAATGTAAATAAGCCGCAATTAATTATTTAATATCTAGCTTCATTTTATACGACGAGTTGCAAAGCTACGGCTGGGCCTTTTAGAGAACTTTACAATCACAGAAGTCTTTATAAACCCGAAAGAGATATCGCTCCGAAAACGTTCCCCATAAACAAAAATTCAAAAGAACAATTTTTTATCATCAAAAGTAATGATTGTCTCACATAATTATATTAATCAATTAATAACCATTTCCGAAAATGAAGCAATAAGAGTGGCAATGAATTTTGCTACTAACTTAATAATGAGTGTTGAAATTAGCTCAAGAGCAGAATTACCATGTAACCTTGAAATAATAACGAATAAATTTTGTATACAAAAAAATTGGTTTTCAATGTACATTAACGCATATAATTTTGTTTTTGTATTAATAAAACACACATATCAAACATTATAATATAATGATGTACATTGATTCAACGTTAAATACATTATTAAGGATATATAGTAACATATATTGGTCTACAGCAAGTATATGTATGGGGTTGAATTAAAAAAGTTGATACTAATTATTTACCTCTTCTCAGAAAGAAAATAACACAGAATATTTGAAAAATATGTGACAATTTAATATTTCTTGTGAGTATTAAGGGATATGAAAGTGCAAATTTAAATAATTACTTAAATTCTTACAAAACCGTTTGATAGTACTCTCTGGAAGTATAAATGTAATGTCAATTCGTTTTACAAGTTGTGCAAACTTATTTTGATTAAACTTATAAAGTAACTAATAAAAACAACTTAACTATGCTGGGAAGGGATGATTCAATGTAAATGTTGAGTTTAGCTCCAGTTCACCTTCCTATTAGTGCAACGTCTGGAATCTGAGCTAGGTGTCAAAACGGCGTAAATGATTCGTTTTGATCTTTGTTGCCAATTTGTTTTGGATCTCTTCAGACGAGCTTGACTCCAAATTTCAGAAGTGATGTCTTTGACTTTTTCAGATTTCAGGCGCTACACCAAGAGGAAGGTAAAACTGGAGCAACATTCAACATTCACAAGTAACTGATGTTTGTGCATTTAAATATTTGATACCTAGTTTTTATATTAATGTATGATTTGACATATTGGGAAAATAAAAAAACAACAATAACGCAAATGCACATAACAAATACTGGGAGTGACCAGTATGGCTCTGATCTGATCTTGGCAAACAGTTTGGCAAAACATGGCACAGGGCAGAGATCCACTAGCCGTTACACTGGCTACACAAACAATATAATAGCTCCTCAGTTTACTGCTAAACGGCCTGTACACCGATAAATCTGCCTCTATTAACTCTAAATGCTGTTTGGCCAGTTGACAGGGATTCCCGATGTCTTTTCATTTATGTTTCTTAAAGTTTCAAGCGCAGATAATTAGAGCAAAGTAAAGCAAAAGGAGATTGGCGCCTCCCTTTCTTTATACAAAAACAAGAGTTTGGGCCACTAAAATTTGGATTTTATTTCTATATGGATTAAGTTTTTCTTTACCATCCAAGGGGTGAGAAGGAAGAAATCAAAAAGTAAAAAAGTCACCGAGGGTTCAGTTGGAAGGCGTCATGTGTTACAGAAAACCGCCTACCAACATATCTAACTCATGTCCATTCTCAAAATACGAAACTCAGCACTTTTTATGTTTAACTAGAACAACAAACATTCTACCGTATATTGAAATACATGAATACAATCATAATTCAAGGACACTTCGCTATGGACATGTCTGTTGCTGTTTTAATTGCCACGTTGGTGAAGTGATAGGAAAGTTTTTATTTTCACGTTATAGATATTTCAAACAATTACACAGCCAAGGTCGACAAGATGCTATCAAGACCAACTTCATGTGCTGAGCAACCGTTGAATTGAAACGGCTCTCCATGAATTACTTTTGACACACACACGGCGGAAGTTTTATACCACTAACTTTTGCTTCAGGGTAAACCCTTAAACCATTTTACAATAACAAATGCCACGAAGGAGCAATTTATATAAAAATGTTATTAGGTAAAAATACTGTTTTTTATTAAATTTGGTTTTAGAAGATTGATTGCCACAGTATAATCCTTTGGATGTACTGTTTCCACATATAAAAAAGTACAATGGTAACTCTTAACTTTTCCACAACTTCGCTAGTACGCTCCACAGCCCATTGACTCAAAGGACTGAAAACTCTAAGTTAAATTGTATGTCCCTTGGTCTTAACGAACGCATGATGGCAACGAGAAAATCGCACAGAATAAAACAAATTATTGTAAACAAACCTAATAGTACAATCGAAGTACCACTTTAGCCATCATAACCTGAAGAAATTATATTTTCAAAATGTTTACAATTTCAGCGACGCATTTTAACGCCTCACGAGATGTCGATTTAGAAACTAAATGAAAATATGGATTAAAATATATTCATAGGAGTACTGTACTAATTTTTAATTGTTTTTATCTCACTGAAACTCTTCGTTAAAGTGAAATTATCGCCTGCCTTTGTTGTGGCCGGACATCTCTGGCCAGCTAGACAACTTTTATATCATATTACAAACGGTCAGCAAGCAAGAGGAAACACGGTAACCAGCGCAAAAAGCCCTTGCTAAATGAAAGAAATATGCATGCCTAAATTATCATAGTTATGAGATAACAGGTCCAACTCTCCACAATTCGACCGACTATTGTTGCATAAACGAAAGGTAGCGGAAATTGGATTGAAGGCACTGTAATAATTTTCGAAATTACGATTTCTTCTATGGAATATCCACCTTGAGTGAAACTAAAATACAAGAAGTGGTCTGTGTAGCTTCAACAGTTCTGATAATGTCATTCATAACGTTACTCAAAGCAATGTATGGTTTCATTTCAAAATATCCTAAAAATGAAAAATAGTTTAGAATTTACGGCTAAAAAATTGAAAAAATGAAAATAATGCAAAACATAAAATAAAAAAAGCAAAAATGGTAAAAATTTTATGAAAATTGACGAATAATTGGTTAACGCTGTAGTTTGTGATGACGAAGAGGTATCAATAAAACCGAATCTAACTAATCCAGATTGTCCAACAGGTAAAAACCAAATTCCTGAATTGTTCTGAATATATTGTAACAGCCAGGACCATTTTAGTAGCATATACTCAAATGATACGTTATAAATTACTTAACATAAAGTAGCTTTAATTTCAACTCGCTTACCTCACAAGTCTTTACAACTCTACCAACAAACAATATGAAAAGCAGAATACACATAAATAAATAAAATTTCTCTCTATAGCTTTTAAATTTTGAAGTCAACTGCACTCTTCAATTAGTTGTCAAACCGTATTTAAAATATCAGTTAGTGCATGTAATTTTGCAGCATTCCTTTCAAGTTCATAAATATTTTTTAAAGTGATATGTGAGTCATCCATATTATATGCTGGTGACAACTGACACAAAAAGTGATGAAACGTTTCTGGTCGGCCAAGTCATACATCAAACAAGTTGACCGCCTGGGCCAGAACAGTTCACCTTTGTACCGCGGCCGGTCACTGCCAACCATACGTTAACTATGGCGCTGTGCGTGATTTATGGATTACCTACAGCCCACGTAACAAGCGCCAACGCTGCCGCGTTGGAATTTTGGCTATCATTGTTAGCACTAGTTGGAACGCTACTGGAAATACTTCGTGTTTCTTATTCGTGGGATATTCATTTGTAAAGGAAATAGGATTTTTCCATTTTGGCTATAATTGTTAGCACTAGTTGGAACGCTACTGGAAATACTTCGTGTTTCTTATTCGTGGGATATCATTTGTAAAGGAAATAGGATTTTTCCGTACATTTGCTATTTTTGAGTGGTACAAAAAATCAGTCAACCATCAGCCGAGATAATGACGATTTTTAAAAATAAACTAAAAATATAACCAAAAGTATCAAACAAATTAGGTAATAAACCAATGTGGAGCCACAGTATGGTTTTAAGAAGTTCATCTAGAATGAAGAAATAATTAAAACCCGTTCCCTCATTTTAAGTTACCCTTGTTTCTGCCGTGACAATTGCCATTTACTATTTATTGGCCTCTGGTCAGTTGTAGGTACTTGGTCGACGAAGTCATACCTATTGTAACCTATATTCTGCAGTTCAGTTTTAGTAATTAATGTTTGTGTTTGTTTTTATTAAGTGCCTGATTAGAGTTATTGAAGTTGACACTCAACATTGTGGTTGTATTCCTGACTGCGTGTCACAACGCTCTGGTATGATTTGTTATTGTAAACTAGATTGTAATTAAGTTTTAGGTTAGTTACTTAATTGAAGAAGAGATTAAATTTTAGATTTCGAAATAAAGCATTACTGATTTTCTATATCATTGAACGATGGGAAATGTCAGGAAAGATCCTGTTTCCTTTACAATAAATCAATTGTTATAAACAAATAATAATATATATATATATATATATATATATATATATATATATATATATATATATATATATATATATTAGAGAACTGTGAGACGCATTTTAGAATTTAGTAAAAACTCAGAGTTGGGTCATGCCCTGACATTGAGTTTTCATTCGTCATGTCATGAAGCAGGAGGATGTTTCAAAAACGAATTTAACCTAAGATTAGGTTGACGTTTCTATACAGCAAAAATGTAAAATGATTATAGCAATATTATTCTTTATTTGATCTTGGTCGCCAAGGATACGTCTTTAGACTCCAACTAGCTCGGGAGGGGTTTGAGGGAGGCAGCTGTTCTCCTTGGAATGATTACAGGGCTACTTTTAGTATATTTGGTGGGTGACTTTTCGTTGATGTAATTTACTACATTCTACTGTGATGACCGTCAAAAACTTGAAACTTAATAAACCCTGTTACGATGTCCTGCCATATTACTGCCTTGTTATCTCGATACTCATGAAGGACATCGTAATTCGAAGAGGCAGACTATGTTAACTGAGTGGGCTTGCACACTGACAGATATGTTACGTACGGAGAACATCATTAACCATTCCTGTTACAGTACGGTGTCTCAGTCATACAAATTGTGTCCTAGATAAATCTCAATTTTCTTGAAGACGTCCCTGACGCAGTGCAGACTATATTAGGTGAAATATGAGGGCCATCACATCCTCTCCTGGCTGAAATATGACGTAATTTTGTATGAATACTGCTACTTTATTTCTTCCGATCCAATACCATTATACTTTCCCCTCGAGTCCCTTTACAATGCAATAATGTTGTGTTGTTAGCAACGGAAGAACAGAGGAACTATTTAGTAACGTACTACACACGATAACAAACAGCTACGTGGGCTAATGAGAGCGTTAAGTGAAATATAGTAAATCAATAGCAACATGGCCGGCCAAGTTAACGGCGATGTTGTGACAAATAACGTAAGTTTCTTTATGGTCCCCACTATGTAAACAAGCGGATTAATGTCCCCGCTCTCGGAATGTGCTTTTCTCCACAATTACCATACCTAATAGGAATGGATATGGAAGGATTATAGTAATTCAGAAATTTGCAATCTTGTGTGTTACAAAACGTATTATACAACGTTTTGAGGATTGAAATCCGTTCTCTTCGTCAAGGGAGAAGATAATTTTAAACGTAAAAACTAGAATGTATAGCAATGGAACTACCAGTAAAAGAAGAAAAGAAAGACAGAGAAAATATTAAACGTACCCGAGCACTCCTTGGATTCCAAACAAAAAGAATATAAACACAGACGTTGTCACTGCACAGAATACAAGTTACAAGCACGTTTTCAGGTATGTTAATTTTTTTCTTTTATTTTCCTTTCTATTTTATAGGCTGTCCATAACTTCTAGTTCTAATTTGTATGTACTAATTATCTTGTCACCTGATGAAGAGGATAGATTTCAATCCTCGAAACATTGTGTTATATATTTTTTTAACATATACCGAAGGCAAAATTCCAAAATCCTGTTGTCCTTTCAAACCTTTCATCGCCAATAACAAGCCTTAAACGAAGAAGGTTATCACTGTTAGTGTGACAAACTGCTGTGTATGAGTGCAAAATTAAAACATCTGAAAATGAGTAACAAAAACTAATAATTTTAAAACAGAAAATAGTAGCTACAGTAAAATTAAATTTGGTATATAACTCTTAACTTTAGATATCCTACTCTTATAAAGTTGCAATAAAGAATGGTGCATCACAAAAAATTTTAACACAATTTATATCTCGTCTAACACTTAAGGTGTATAATTATATTTAAATCCCCCCAGATCGCCTGTAATAATGGTCGAGGAGACAATATTCAATGTATAAAAACGCACCTAGTTTCTTCTTGGAATTGATAGAGATATTTACTCGAAGAAATAAATCGATAGTCTCCGGGGAGTAAAAATGGGTGGTTCAAAAGAGATCACATTTGTCTTATCACCCATATAATTAACCGTAAAGCAAACAAATAAGTCCTTAAATACCAGCTAACTACAACATACTTTTTTGAACCTCCTCGAGTGTACAAAGAAATGACAATAATCAAGAGTTTTAATTGAAGGAGCCAAATTTGACTTATTAAAAAACATAAAAGATGTGTTTGGGAAATACGCACCTAAACAGGGTTGACTTTGTATGTGGGCTTTGATAAATTTAAACCTTTCTCATCCATGATTACAAAAGTTGCAATTGCCTTATTAGGGTATGACAATATCACTTAAGTTATTCTTCATAAGTTGCTGAGCGAGCCAAATATTTTTAACTTGAGGAGGTAGAAATGTTCCGTCTGTCTGTGTATTTATCTGTATTTGCGTACAATTAAATCATATCCCTCTATTTATTTTTTATCCCATCTATCTATTTATTTACAAGTCTATAGGAATTGCAGGGAACATGGTTTTATTAATTGGCTGAGCGCCAGCGAAGTCCCCCCTGCTCGAAGGGCTAGAGAAATTGTTTTAATTCTATCTGCCACTCTTTCTGTCCTATCAGCATAATATCTCGAGAACAAACGGATTTATAATGAACTTAACATATTGCATTAAGCCTATTGCATAAGCCATTCTCACTTCTGTATAAGAAAAATCGAGTTCGACGATGGTGCACGTCACTTCATGAGATTTGGCTGATCGTTAGTTAATATTTTACAATTGTTCTTAAGATTAACCAAGTTTAACTAGTTTTTACTAATAAAGTTACGGGAGCAGAACGGGGTTAAATAATTTGTATGATATTGACACACGTGGAGTTAATGTGAATAAATAATATGAGTATGACAACTTTCTTACTTTTATATGGTATTTCTGTACTTTCCTGTTGATGACATAGTCCGTTTATCTTGCTGGCAACATAAAAATAGGAAATAACTCAGAAAAGACTTAAAGTGCATCTATAAGCAGCATAAAGAAGGCAACAACTTTTCAACAGAAACACATTAAGGAGTCGGGGTTACAAATTTAAAATAATTTATCAATAACTGTAAAATAAATGGCAATACGCTTACATAAGCCTGAAAGTACAGGATTAAAGTATGCTCGTTTTTAGAAACTTATGACATGATCCTTGGAGATTGAATTCTGCTCAAGAAAAGTGCAAAAGTTAAGCTAATGGCTGTGGGTAAACGTGGTTAACTTACTTGGTAAAAGGGCTTGAAACCTACTTACATTACTTAGACTTGATATCTTATTCCATGTCTTGAGCCTGATGTATTCCAAAATCATTTATGACAATGGAAATTATGTGGTACAATTATAAAATACAATATTTGAATAAATACGCGTACATAAGTGTTGGCGGCGCGCTTGACGGGCCTTGTATAACTGGAATATTTATATGAAATGAAACACTTGTTTTTGAACTATCAGGACTTTGTATTTACTCAAACTAAAATGTTAATACAAAAAGTGGAATAAGCGGACTGTATTGTAATACAGCTAGCTGGCGCTAGCTGTCCTAAACTATATGTAATGTAGAGAGCTGTGTGCTCTCTAACCCTACGCCTCCGGAGTACAGTGAAGAACTGACTAGAGGAGACTCGTTCTAGGCCCCTGTCCCAAGTAAAGGTTCTTTCTTGCTCCCATGAGGCGTGAGGGCCAGCCCCTCCCGCCCTGAAGCGACCCTACCATAAACCTGGGGGTAACATCCCTTGGTTCGTGGAAGGCCACCTCTAACAAATGGGAGTGAAAGCTCTGTCGCCTCCCACGCCCTGAGAACAAGAACTCCACACCTCCAGGCGACCTTTGTCATAAATATTAGGGATGTCACCCGTAATATCTAAGACAACAATTCTCCCCTCTAACAATACAATAATAAACTAACAGTAAGATACTAAACTAATTACAAATATATTTATACCTAACATAAATGAACTATGTCTAATAAACAAATAAAATAAAGGACTAAGACCGGGCCGTAACATACTCCCCGCCTTGAAATATTGATTTCAAAACTAATTGATTTGTTGAAGCTATGTGATGAAACATTCTAAATTTCTACTAATGACACATGTGCAGGACGAAACAATGAAACTAAACAATGGAACAATACTAATCAAAATATAAGTCTATAAAATGTATGTGTACAAGACAAAACTTAAACATGGTAATTAGCAGAACAAGGATAATTAAATTGAAAATCTAATTTACATTTACTATAGTTTTTTAACACAGAGTTTAATAACAACAAAGATTATGAAAATATTGAAATTGAAACAAATACAATGAAATATTCAACTATAAATCAATCTGTTATTAATACACAATTAAACATAGACAGTTTGTAATTAAGAAATGATGACACGGTTGAGTAGAATACCCACGACTGAATAGAACTACAAACAATTGGATATGTGTCTTTGAACTTCGCTACTATAATTGAAAATTACTACTTAAACTAAGCTATGCTATACAACAGGACTAAACTAAGAGTATTTGAGGTCACTATGATGTTAAATGTATGATTAACTATATACACGAATACACTGACCTTCGCTTTACACATTACACTCTTGCACTGTATTAGGTTCTAGGGGGAGGATACATAGCTTGTTGACTTGCTCTCCTGAAGGGTGCCAGACGACGTCTTTACGGTGGCGACTCGGATCCTATTGTCCGCTCCAGGATGGACCGCCACCACTCGACCTGTAACCCACTTGAGAGGGGGCAAGTTGTCTTCTTTCAGGAGAACTAGTTGATTGAGCTGGATGTTGGCTGCTTCTGATCTCCACTTTGGCCGTTGTTGTAGGAGAGACAGATATTCTTTGGACCATCGTGTCCAAAAGTGCTGCGCAATCTGCTGTGTCCTCTGCCAATGTGACAACCTGTTTTAATTGAATGTAACAAATGTTTCGGTTCATGGTAATGCGGTTAAAGCAATCCACCAGTGAGAAAGTGACCAGGGGTTAATGGTGAAAGGTCATTTGGGTCAGTGGAAAGTGGGAGTGAGGGGACGAGAGTTCAAGCAAGCTTCAATCATTGTTAAAGTAGTGTTAAAATTCCTCGAAGGTGAGTGAGGCGTTGGCTACAACTCGTTTCAAATGATGTTTCACTGACCGAACAGCAGCTTCCCATAAGCCTCCGAAATGAGGGGATCGGGGTGGAATGAAGGTGCCACTTAATGAGGTGAGCGGTTGATTCTTCGACTATTCTTCTCTGATGTTCTTCGTTTGTAAAAAGATCTTGAAGCTCTCGAAGCTCTCTCTCTGCGCCTACGAAATTGGTGCCATTGTCCGAGTACATGTTTGTAACAATTCCTCGTCGTGAAATAAATCTCTTGAATGCTGCATATAAATGCTTCACTGGTCATGTCTGTTACTACTTCTAAATGTTACAGCTTTGGTTGCAAGACATACAAATATCACTATGTATCCCTTCGATGTAGGACTGATTCGTCTTTTTGAGGCTTTAATAAATACTGGGCCGCTGATATCAGTGCCAGTATTACTGAAAGGTCGACATGGGCGTACTCGATCTGATGGTAAGTCAACCCATCTGAGGTTGCGTTGTTTTTGGATTAGCCTTAAAACACTTGACGCAACTGTGTGTGGTACGTCTTGCTAAATTTCGTCCATTAAGGGGCCAATATCGTTGCCGCAACGATGCAAGCAGCAGTTGAGGTGCCGCATGCAGAAGTCTGATGTGCTCATGACGAAAAATAAGTTCTGTTAGATGTGACTTGTATGGTAAAACAATGGGATGTTTTTGATCTATTTTGATTTCTGCATGTTTTAATCTCCCGCCTACTCTGATGAGTTTTCCGGGACCAAAAAAAGATTGAAGATTCCACAATGGACTGTCTTTCCTAATCTTCTTTCCTTCCATGAGCCTATTATAATCTTCTCTCATGTAATGTTCCTGTTCTGCTCTGATGAGATGATTTGTGGCATGGTTGAGCTCTTCTGTAGTTAATGGACCTGTAAGTTTATGATGTGAATTCTTCAGGTTGCTGATGAATCTAAGACAATACGCTGTAACTCTTGTGAGTGTGCTTAAAGATGGAGTATTTTGCAACATCTATTAGTGGCTCAGTGCTGACAACCGCCAATGTAGTTGGTATTAGTTTTTGTTCTGGTACATCTGAAATTCTACTCAAATCAAATTTGGGCCATTCACTAGAATTTTGTATTAACCATTCTGGGCCATGCCACCATAATATTGTTATCGATAATTTGAATCGGATTTAAACCTCTTGATATCAGATCTGCTGGGTTGTCGTTGGTTCTTACGTGCCTCCAATTACATCTTTCAGTCGTCAATTCTTGAATAATTTTCACCCGATTAGCAACGTAAATTTTCCATATTTGATGCTGATGAAGTGATCCAAGCCAGAACTATTGAGGAGTCGGTCCATAGTGTGTATCCATCAACTTTAATGCCAGTATCCAATACTTTAGTTACAAGTTTCGATAGTAGCAGCGCGGCACACAATTCCAATCTAGGAATGGTCATTTTTTGAAGTGGTGATACCCTAGATTTAGAGCATAATAATTGTGTTGACACGCGTCCGTCAGTATCGGTTGTTCGTATGTACACACATGCTCCGTACGGCCCTTTCTGAGGCGTCACAAAACCCATGTATTTCTTTTTGGATTGCGTGACCTACTGTGATGTGCCTTTGTATTTGAAGTTGTTTTCAAAGTTGAGAGCTGTTGTCGGTGTGTCTGCCACGATGTATGAAGATCACATGGAAGAGATTCATCCCAACTCAGATCTCTTACCCACAACTCATTGCATGAATAGTTTGAATTTCAAAACTACAGGCCCTACAAGTCCTAAAGGATCGAATAAACTGGCTATTTCTGACAGAACAGAACGCTTTGATATCTTGTCATGTGGCTTTCTTTCAGTAGATGCGTAATGGAACATGTCGGTCTCAGAGTTCCACCACATACCAAGCACTTTGTACGGTTTATTTTGTTCTTGTTTCGCTCTATTTTTATCTGGGATTGTTTCCAACAATTCCTTCGAATTTGAATTCCATTTTTCTTAAATTAAATCCTCCTGAGTTAAGCATTTGCGACATTTGTTGTTTGAATGACTTTAGCGTCCTCAAGTGTTTTTGCACCTGTCATAAGATCATCTACATAGAAATCTGATAGCGCTATAGATGAGGCTATAGGATATGGTTGATCGTTCATCTGTGGCCAGTTGATGGAGGGTCCTGATTGCTAAGAAGGGTGCTGCTGGCTGTACCATAGGTGACAGTTTTTAACCTATAGACTTTTAGAGGTTGATCCTCTTACCTTGTCTCCATAGTATGCGCTGTAAGTCCAGTTGTTTCTCATTAATGTATACCTGGCGGTACATTTTCTCTATATCTGCACTTAATACGTATGTATGATATCGAAATCTTGCTAAGATTGAGAAGACATCTTGCTGAATGGTAGGACCAACTAAAAGACAGTCATTTAATGATCGACCACTGCTCGTTTTTGGCCGAAGCATCAAATACAACTCTGAGCTTCGTTGTTGAACTGTCTTCTCTAACGACAGGTAGATGCGGAATGTAATATACTGGACCAACTGGCTTCACGTTGGGTTCCACCGCTTCCATATGCCCTAGTGCTTCATATTCATTCATGGAATTGTGAATATGCTTGCATGTAGATTGGGATCTCTTTCTAATTTTCTTTCCAGTTGACTAAATCGAGATTCAGCTGTTTTCTTGGACTCACCTAGACTATTTATGTCATCACTACATGGCAAGTTAACTACATATTTGCCTGTAGAATCCCTGTACGTTGTTTCTGTGTACATCCGTTCACACGTGGTAGTTTGACTGGCTGGGGATGTGTGAACGTCACAATCTTCAATTTCCCAGAAACGTTGCACTTGCCTTGTTACTTGATCATCTATAGATAAATTGCATGTCAAGGTTGGTTGTTGTTTCCTAGTAGCAACCCTACCAGAGGCGACCCAACCTAATGATGTCTTTTGGAAAATTGGCGCCGATCTGTGTGGTCTCACCTGTCCAACACACAATAAACTAAAAAAGAGCTCTGCTCCTATGAGCATGTCTATTGGCCCTGGTGAGTTAAAATTAAAATCTGCTAGAGTCATTGTTGATGGCAGATTCCAATTGCTTGTGTCAATCTGAGTGTGGGGCAAATCGTAGTTATTTTAGGTAAAATGAGACAGCTTAATGTAGTTTTGTAAGCATTATGTTGTGAGTGGATGGTGCAATAGACAACGTGTGAGATGGAGGCTTGCCTATTTCCGATGCCAGTGATTTGGATATTTGAGCGTACCTTTTGCAAATTTAATGCTCTCACCATCCTTTCTGTAATGAAATTCGACTGTGAAGCCGAATCCAACAACACTCTGCACGCTGTTGTCCCGCCATTATTATCCTCTATATCTACTACTGCTGTTGAGAGGAGAATGTGTTTGTCAGTAACATTAGACGTTAAGGCTGCAGGATTGACCTTTTCTTGACTCAAAATTTAAATTTTTGCTGTTGGAGTGGTCCTTTTTGAAGGTGTAAAAGTGTGTTGTGTTTTTTGCTGCAAGTTTTGCAACCATTTGACTTGCAGTCTTTGATAATATGCTTATGTGATAGACAGTTAATGCATAGACCTAAATCTTTCACTGATTGTAGTCTGGATAATACAGGCATATTTTGAAAACTATCACACTGATATATTTTATGACCCTTTTTGCATAAGGGGCAACATGGTGTGTTGCTGAAAAATGAACTAGAAGGTTTTTTGAGTTGTTGATGGTTTGAATTCAATTTATTACTACTTTTGTTTTAAAAACTTGTGTTACTGTTTAAAGGTCTATTTAGATCAATAGCTTCTAAAATGTTACACCTGTTTTCTAGGAATGATGTCAACTGATGAAACGTGGGCAATTTTGTGGTGACTAATTGGTTTTCCCATAATTTGAAGGTGGCCAGATCTAGTTTTTTGGACGATCATGTGAACCAAGAGCGTGTCCCATTGGTCGGTTGGTTGACCAAGACATTTGAGTGCTCTCAAATGTTTGTTAACCGTATCTAAAAAGATCTCTCATTGCTGCCCCGGACTCTTTGTCAAGTTTTTTGACTTCAAACAGTGACGACACGTGATTATTGACAATAACACGCTTGTTGTCAAATCTATTCTTCAAAGAGTCCAGGCTGTGTCGTAATTTGACGATGACAATTCTAAAGATTCTATTATGTTGAGGAGCGGGACCTTGCAATGTTTGATTTTAAGTAGTGGAACTTTTGGATTTGTGAAAGTGACGTGTTTTTCTTCTATGATTGAATTAAATAATTCGTAAAATTGAACCCATTCTTCGTATCTCCCACTGAAGGTAGGCAGATTGATTTGTCGGTAGTTTAATTTGTACTGCTGATGAGGGTTCAGAAACTGAATTTTGGCGTGAACAAGTTGTATGATTTGAATTTTGTTTGGGAAGGAGAGCCTTTGGTGACCTAGCCAACAATTCAAAGTATAAGTCTTCAAAGGACTCTCTTTCTACTCGTCATGATTTGCTGGTCCGGTGTCTATTAAATTCAATTTCTGATTGGTATCTGGCTTTACAAATTCCGACAAACAAATCTCCTAAAATACACTGAGATCTGTCTTCCGAGTTGTGAAGGATCTTCAGATTGTTTCAATCCTATCAACATAAGTCCCTAAATCGATGGTTAATTTTAGATTTAATTCCTGCTCGCTTTGGCAATAAATTTTCTTAATTCGTCTGACATGTTAGCTTGCTTGAAAACTATTCAGGAATAAGTAATATGGAAATTGGAAAAAGGACTTACTTGACGACGAATTTAGGTTATCCCACGTGTTGGTCACTGGAAACTACCACTGGTCCGATGGCACTGTCACTATGTTCCAAGTCCTCCGATGTTGCATCTGTTTGACACTGATAGTACTATGTTGTACGAAGAAATAATGCACTGTTCACCTAATGTTTCTAAATAAAACATTCTGGTACGATTGGAGAACTATGCTGTCTAAAGTGTTTCTAAATAAAGTAATCCGGGCCCTCTGTAGGACCATGTTGGCGGCGCG